>NW_026057580.1:4350982-4365963 GCF_023721935.1 Panthera uncia
GTGTGTGTGTGTATATATATATATACACACACACACACACATACACACACACATACACACACACACACACACACACACAAGCAGTGGCATACTACTTGGCAATGAGAAAGAATGAAATATGGCCTTTTGTAGCAATGTGGATGGAACTGGAGAGTGTTATGCTAAGTGAAATAAGTCATACAGAGAAAGACAGATACCGTATGTTTTCACTCTTATGTGGATCCTGAGAAACTTAACAGAAGACCATGGGGAGGGGAAGGAAAAAAAAGAGGGAGGGAGGCAAACCATAAGAGACTCTTAAAAACTGAGATAAACTGAGGGTTGATGGGGGGAAGGAAGGAGGGGAAAGTGGGTGATGGGGCATTGAGAAGGGCACCTGTTGGGATGAGCACTGGGTGTTGTATGGAAACCAATTGGACAATAAATTTCATATTACAAAAAAAAAAAAGAACCTATTGGTAATTAATGCTTGTCCTTTGAAGATTCTTCATTTTGAAATTCTGAAAATTCTGTCTTTATTTTACCTTTATTTTTGAAAATATTTTAATTTTAGTATATGTTTGTGATTGTCTTCTTTTTCTTTTTATCAAAGTAATATATGCATATGGATTAAAAAGTTGAATAGCAGTTAAAAGCATATATAACAAATAACAGCTGTTGCCACACTCACTCATCCTTATTCAGTACAGACTCCATCTCTAAAAGTGATGACTCCAGCTTTTTCCTCAGGCATTTACACATACCTATAATTTTCTAGTGATGCATTAATTCTTTTGATTAATCAATTGTAGCCATTTTCTATTCACTCAATAAGGAGTTATTATGATGGTTATTGATGAAGATTTGGCTCCCTTACACTGCCATGTCTCCTGTGCTATTGCCCACCCCCCCCCCCCCCCCCGCCGTCTCCCAGTGTAGCTTTATTACAGTTTGCAGTTAAAGCGTTTTTTTACTTTACTTTGTTTATTTTGTTGTCATGCAAATATTATTCACACCCAAGCATACATAATATAATTGTTTCCCTTCTGATTTTTTTCCCCTAAAGTTAGTTAAAAAATTTTTTTTATTTATATATTTATTTTGAGAGGGAGAGAGAGAGAGAACACAAGTGGGGGAGGGGAAGAGAGAATGAGAGACAGAATCCCAAGCAGGCTCTGTACTGTCAACACACAGCCTGATGTGGGGCTTGAACTAACGAACTGAACTGTGAGATCATGACCTGAGCCAAGATCAAGAGTTGGAAGTTTAACAGATTGCGCCATTCAGGTGCCCCCTAAAGTTAGGTTTTAGTAGCTACTCATGATTTTTTTCACATGTTCTAATAGCCTCTAAATAAAATTTTCTTTGAGCACTCCCTATCAATTCCGTTTTTGTTCCTGATACATATCCTTCCTGGAGACCTCTATTCTCCTCTGGTTGCTATCTCAGCCTTATAAGCACCTGTTATTCTTGGGCTCTTCTGTGCAGCTATCCACAGAATTCTCTGCCTTTCTCCTGAGTTGTATTCTCTGTTTCTTTGATTTCCTACCTTCCATTTTTTGTTTCACTCCCTTGCTTTAGTAGAGCACATACTCCAGAAGTTGCATCAGACTGCAAAGTGTCCAGTGGCCACAGGTGTGGTGATGAGAGCCTTCAGTATTCCTGCCTTTTGAGCTACACTGCTCCCGTCATTCAGATTGCTTACCCTCTGCGATGGTCATAGTGGTCATCTATGCTCTTTCAAAAGAGCATAGATACCCCTTGGAGATACCCCTTGATTCATTCTGGAGATACCCCTTGATTCTCTTCTTTGATAGATCTTGTTTCCTATATTCCATGATTTGGGATAAATTATTTTCCTTCAGAAGTTTAAAGGCATTTCCTATTGCTTTCTGGCTTCAGTGTTCTTGAGAAATCTGATCCCTGGTTTTCTGTTTCTTTGTTTTTCTCTCTCTTGAATTTTCTAAGCCTTTCTCTATGTCTGATGTTACAAAGTTTCAGGGATATGCTTGCGCTAGTTCATTTTGATCATTGTTCTTAGCCCTTTAAGTATGAAAGTCTACATCCTTGAATTTTCTCCTATCAATTTTTTTTGGATGTCTCTTTCTGAAGTTTCCATTATTTGAATGTTGGCCTTCCTGGATTGGTCTTCCAATTTTCTTATCTTTTCTCTCTTACTTACCTTTTTCTAAAGTTTGTTTTTGTTTTTCAGCTATATATTCTGTGATATTTCCACATGTTAATTTCTGACTTTTATTTTGATTTTTAAAATTTCTGCTATTCTGCTTTTAATTTTCAAGAGCTCAATTTTGCTCCTAAATAATTATCTTAAGGTTGTTGTTGTTGTTTTTAGAGTTTCTGTTTCCTCCAAGTTGTGGTGTGTTTTTTCCCTGTTTTTATTTTCTTCTCTCTCCTGTTTTAGAAGACTTTCTCATATGTCCTCTTAAGTAACCCTTGATTTCCCTCTTATTACTAACAGAAGACAAAAAACTGATTGGAAGCTTTGAAGTTGATTTGAAGTTTTTGAGTTTCACTGTAAGGTAGTGGTTCTTAACCATGGCTGAACCTTAGAATCACCTGGAGAGATTTTTTTTAAATCTCAACTGTTGGCCATCTCCGCACACCTTCCCTCCCCCAAGACACTCTTGGGAGTGGAACCCAGGCACCACTATTTTTTCAGAGCTTCCAAAATGCTAATAAGCAGCCAATATTGAGAGCCATTGGTAAGCCATTTGTTGTGTAATCCCAGGTGCGAATATTTTAGGATTTTCTCCCATGAGCTAGTGAGATTCCTCAGAGAAGAAACATCTGCCTAGAGAGGAAAGGTCCAACTGACATTGTTCCAGTTGCTGAATAGGGAAAGAGGGTTGGGTATCTCAGCATAACTCAGTAAGTATGGTCACTTAATCACTTGATTTCAGTAAGGAGCCCATGTCTTCAACTGCCTAGGCCAACTTCTAGTCCAAAGCCTGTTTTATCCTCTCTGAAGGATTTACCATCAAGTGTTTTGCTAGGACAAAGGCTTACCCAGTGGCATGGGGTGGCGAGGGATCTAGGCAGTTAAGTGCTTAACGGTTAATAGCTTTCACTCTGTCTCACCTCTCCTTTACCCCTAGTTCCAGAAGTATCAAGGACTGCTGGTTTCTGAGACTTTTCAGGATTCTGTAGCATAATAAAGACTGATTGTTATCTTCCCCCACTACTAACTAGGAATCTGTGGAGAACTAGCCTGCTATGCCAGTTCCCAGCCTTCAAAATTTTGTTATTATCTTTTCTCCTTTTCTTCCTGTCCTTTGGCTTTGACTTTTTAAAAAATCTTTTTATTGGAGTTTTAAGGGATTTCAGGATTGAACTTTTGGTCAATGCTAGCTTTCTCTATAACTCTTTGATATTATTACACTGTCTTCCATTGTTGCTATTCAGAAGTCAGATGTCAGTCTCAGGGTCTAATCAGCCTGTGCACGTAATCTCTCTTTTTTCCTGGCTGCTTTTCAGATCTACGTTTTGGTTTTAATGTTCTTCAGTTTCTCTAGTGTTTAGGTATGGATTTCTCTTTATCCAGATTGGGGTTCTTTGGGATTTCTTTTTCTGAGTATTAGTATTTTTCAGTACAAAATACTGTTCTGATATCTCATTGAATATTGCCTCTCTCTCATTCTTTATATTCTTCCTAGAATCTTGATTAGACTAGATGTATTTTAGGCTTTCTCACTCTGTTCTTCATATTTCTTAGTCTTTCTTTCATATTTTCCATTTCTTTGTGTCTCTACACAGCATTCTGTGTAACTTGTTTAGCTCTAACTTATTATTTTCTCCAACTGTCTTTGATTTTTCTGGTTGACTTATTCATTAGATAGTAATTTAAATTATATATTTTTAAAAATTTTTAATGTTTTTATTTATTTTTGAGACAGAGAGAGAGCATGAGCAGGGGAGGGGCAGAGAGAGAGGGAGACACAGAATCTGAAGCAGGCTCCAGGCTCTGAGCTGTCAGCACAGAGCCCAATGCAGGGCTCGAACTCACAGACTGTGAGATCATGACCTGAGCTGAAGTCAGACACTTAACCGACTGAGCCACCCAGGTGCCCCGTTAAATTATATATCTTTGGGGCGCCTGGGTGGCTCAGTCTGTTGGGCGGCCGACTTCAGCTCAGGTCATGATCTTGCAGTCTGTGAGTTCGAGCCCCGCGTCAGGCTCCTTGCTGACTGCTCAGAGCCTGGAGCCTGCTTCAAATTCTGTGTCTCCCTCTCTCTCTGCCCCTTCCCCATTCGCACTCTGTCTCTCTCTGTCTTTCAAAAATGAATAAATGTTAAAAAAAAATTAAATTATATATCTTTAAATCTAAGTACTGTGTGGTGTTCTTTAAATATGCCTTTTCAAGTTTGGTAGTCTTATGTTGCATTATCATACTTTGTCTCCCCTTTAAATATATTAAGCACGTTCTATATTCTAAATCTGATGATTCTAGTCTCTACAGTTTATACCATTCTGATTATGGTGTTTGTTGTTTCTGTTGACTCTCATTCATGAGGCTTCTTTCCACTTGTTTTAGTGATTGTTTTTATTGTTTGTTCATATTCCTTGGAATTTTTTTTATGGGAATTATTATTTGAGACCTGCCTGTGTGTTCCTCCATGGATGACTTGGTTAGCTTCTCTATGGTACCTAAGGGCAGACTACCAACAAGGATTATTTGAAACTTAATTTTTAATTTCAGGGTTTCTTAATGCTACCCTGTTAAGTATGGATTCTGTCCTGAAACCTGAATGAGAGTGAATTTGTGCTTTGGAATTTTCAAAGGAATTCTTTTTGCCCCCTTTTTTTTCTTTTCACATATATGAAAGAGTCAAGTTCCAGTTAAACATGGCTGTCTTCTTCTGTAAGACAAATTTCTTTCATTTTTTAATTTTCTTTTCTTTTTTTAACATAACCACTATTCTGGTATCACCCTTTGTGAGTCAGGGCTTTGTTTTTTGGGGGGGGGGGTCTCTGGGTCAACATCTCACTCTATGCAGCCCCTAGGCTTTGTCACCTTCTCCCATGTACACATGTGGCCTGTTAAAATCCAAACTGCTACCAAGGATCAGCAAAAGACTTCAAGGTATGGTGACATATATCCTGGTGTGCCTGGAAAAGTTTGAGTTTGTTACAGCTTAACTACCTGTACTCAAAAATGTCCTGGTTTGGCCGCCCAACCAGAGGGCAAACACCAGCTTTAAGACTTGCTCATTCCTGTGAAAGGTTCTTTTTCAAAGATTCTTGCCTCCAGTTATTTCCTGTGCTTTACTGCCAACTTAACCATATGTTTAAAAGAATTTTAAAAATATGTTTTATCCATTATTTTTAGATATTCTTCTTGGGGAGGAGTTTCTCTGCATATATAGTCAGCTAGTTGCTGGAAATGGAAATCCTGCCTATATCTTTTAAAAGATTTTTTTTAAATGTTTATTCTGGGGGGAGGGGTGCATGAGTGGGGCAGGGGCAGAGAGGGGGAAGGGGGAAGGAATCCTAAGCAGGCTCTGCACTGTGAGCACAAAGGCCAACATGAGGCTCAAACCCATGAACCATGAGATCATGCCCTGAGCTAAAATCAAGAGTCAGATGCTTGACCATCTGAGCCACCCAGGCGCCCCTAAAAGAATTTTTCAAGAAGGAATCTAAAGATTTCTTTCTTAAAAAAGAACTTACTATGTTTCTTCCTTATACCTCCCTATTGATTATACAACATTTCATAGATTAGAAAAAGTAGTAATTCTATCAAAATGGAAAAAGTACTATGTGGAAAATTAATGTGTTAGGTAAACATGATTATAAAAAAAAAAAGAGGAACATCCACGTTCTCAAATATTGTAACTGGAAGTTCCTAGGAAAGTCCAGAATTATTGAAATGAGAAATAGTTCTGGATAAATCTAAAAGAAGATGTGTGTGTGTGTGTGTGTGTGTGTACACATATGTGTGTTCTTGATTTTTATGAATCCAAGAATGAAATACACAGTAAACTGAGAAACAAACTCAAAGTAGAGGTTAAATCTTATTCCTCATCTTTAGACAGTAGGATTGCTTTGGCCTCAGCTGTTAACAGTTGTACACCCTCACTGGTTTCTGATATTATTAAAAGGTGCCATGGTAAATAATGTCTGTTCCTTCATCCCTAAATAGAGAAGATGATTTCATTCTGCTCTGAGTAATTGTTTCCGATGGAAATACTAGTCTTAGCCCCAGAGTAGCTTCCTTGCTGTGCCTGACATGGTTTCTTCTGAGAAGAATATATTAGGCAGCAGTATATAGTTACATTCTCAAATGCATCTTCTACAAAGAAGTAAGAAATCATTATGTAAAGTGTTTACTTTTCATTTATATACATATCAAAATACACTTATAACAAGTTCAACCAAAAATTTATGTACTTTCTGAACCAAACAAGACAGTTATAAAAGAAATATAGTAGGTTCAAGTAAGTGAACCTGATGAAATATTCGAGACCTCATCCATCAACTCAAGAAATTGGTTGAGATAAACCTAACTTTGCTCAAAAAACTTAACTCTGTGCCTTGGAAAGCAGCCTTTAATACAAAGCATGCTGGGAGGGTAGGTGTCACCAGTAGGATAATGCACTTAAAGGAAATTATGACACACAGTATATTCCGATGGCAGTCATTGTAATTCTAATTATCCAGTCCATTCAAGGTACTGGATAGCTTTTTATGATTATAACCACTCCAAGAAGGACAAATATAAGGTAATAAGCATACAGAGCTATTGAGTACCCAGAGTGCGTAGGCTAGGTAAAATGAATGATATTAGAATACATCAGCTTGTCTCCAGTTTTCTTTGTACACAATTGCAATAAAATTTGATGTACATTGCAGGGTGTTAGGAGGTTTCTTAGTGGTTAATGATTTACATAATGATTTCCCTTTTATCAGAGAGTTAACACAGCTCTTGTTTCTAGGTTTAGAATAATTTTGTTACAGCCTTCATTCTGTTTAACTTAAATGTCTATCTGCACACATATCTGCATGTTTTGAGATGTGTATTTTTTATACATTAACCTTCATACATGCTATTTATATTATATAGATGTGGAAAAGTTCTGACATCGAGGATAAATTTTCTTTCCTTTAATTTAATTCCTTTTTCTCCTCAATTCCTTGTTTCCCTAGCACACTAACAAATATTACCCAAAAAATTCTTCATCCTTGGAATACTCTTAGATGTTATTTGTAGAGAGTATGACCCTGTTTAGTCAGCCCTTAGCTAAATGGTATGTGCTTAACTCTTACAGTCTTTCTGTTTGAATTGCCCCCTTTTTTCCACATGCATTGCTTTCCCTAATTTCTTTTCACTATGTATAACATCTTTTTTTTTTTCTTAAGGAACTTTTCCTTTGTGATTTCTCATGCTCATTAAGCAGCAAGGGATAATTTGGTGTTAGCTTTTGGGCCCCAAATATGGGTATTATGCTTTCTGGTTATATTGAATGAGACATGAGATTGCAGACAGGGCTTTATTTTCCTATTATAGTTACCTCTGCATGGGTTTTTTTTTTTTTTTTGGTTGGCTCAAGGTTAATTACTTTAGATAAGTTTTTGCTAAGTCCAAATTTACTTTTATTTTAGTAATAAACTGATGTCCAAAACACACTGCCAGTATCTTAAAAGAACTAGAATTGTTCAGTGTGCAGTGTATGTGTATGTGTGCGTCCACCCCTAGTGACTCAAGCATGGCTGAATCTTCCAGCTTGCCCTTTCCCACGGACCTTGTCTCCCTTGAAGAAGTCTGTTCAATAATTCAAATGGTTAAATTCCTCTGAGCAAGAAAAGGTCTGATATTGTTGCCAGAGTTCAAATATCTGGTAACCCTTCATGCTATGGTTAGCAGTGCTGGATTGTTATCTGGAAAACGTTGTTCCCAGCCTCAGCTCTCTGACTTTAGATGCTTGCCTACTTCCCATCCTCAGCAGTTAGTGGATGCAGTGATTAGCATCTGGTACTGCTTGAACTCATCTTGAAGATTACAAGCACTTTCAGAGCACAGACTTTCTAAGTTACATTAAAACTTCTTAATGCCAACTTCTAGCACAGTAGTATGCATCTTATGATTGCTCAGTAAATATTTGATGCTAATGAAAAGCAGGATACAAGCAATTCAGTTGTCCAAATAAGCCTTTCCACAGTTCCTGTTGAACGTGATTTTAACCAAATTTATATCTCATTATTATACTGACTGTCAGTCACTTTGCATTCTGAGCAAGAGCTGATGTGGACAACTCAGCAGCATTTCTTCTACTGACTTTCCTTGTACTTACGTAGTCCTGGCACATCTTGCCTCCTGACTTCTCCTTCAATGCTGGTTTTATCAGGGGACTTAGAATTCCATAGATGGAAGGAATATTGAGAAGTGATTCGGTAGTCCTGCCTTAAAGACAAGAAAATATGAAAGACAACTGTAAGCCTCTTTTTCCCTCCTCAAATCTCCAGAGTGATGACTATCACATCTCAGCTGCTGCTGGACACTGCCTTGTGTTTTTTGGGCATTGTGTTCCAAAGATCACTAAAATGTCGCTGCTGACTCTGAATCACTTTCCTTGTTACTATAGTCAGGGAAGAAAGCCAGTGATACTTTTCTAAGACACAGTAAGTGTATCCATAGGTCTATCAGTGTTTTCAAGGCCACATAAAAGGTATTGATTTCATGCTGATTTCTATGCAGGGTTAGTTCTCTCTGTAGGTCGTGTGTGTGTGTGTGTGTGTGTGTGTGTGTGTGTGTGTGTGTGTGTATTGGGGGGGTGGTATCTGCATGCATGCATAAATTTTTTTCGAATAATTTGTTTTAAATTGAAACATTTCATTAATTAGTTTGTTCATTCTGGTGATTATGCTAAAAGTGAGAAGTCTTGGGGAGACAGTTCTAGTTCTTTTATTAGGAAACAGTAAGTTGAAATAATTTATAAAATTTTCAAATAATGGTATTTGTAATAATACAGACATTTCAATAAACTTGGCTTTGAAGTTCACAGACTATAATCTCTATGCTGTCTCTTCTTGCTATTATGTAGCTAGAGTGTTGATATTTAAAAAGCTTCTAGGGGTGCCTAGAAGTGGCTCAGTTGGTTGAGCATCCAATTCTTGATTTCAGTCAGGTCATGATCCCAAGGTCGTGAGATCAAGCCCTGCATCAGGCTCCACACTGATTGTAGAGCCTGCTTGAGATTCTGTCTCTCTCTCTCTCTCTCTCTCTCTCTCCCTCTCTCTCTCTCCCCCTCTCTCTCTCTGCCCCCTTCCCTGCTTGTGCTCTCTCTGCCTCTCTCTATGAATAAAAATACAAAGATAAATTAAATAAATAAAAATAAAGTAAAAAATAAAAAGCTTCTATTTCAGAGAAATGCTAGGCATTGAAGCAGAGTTAAATGTTGACCTTGATAGTTTTGATATTAACTTTTAAACCTGAGTATTAAACCAATATTAACAAGTTTGTGTGTACCTCCCAATACTAAATATAGCAGAATGCTTTTCTAAAGTGCATATTTTATGGTCTCATTAAAAAGGAAACTATCACAATAAATTTCCTTTAACACAAATAGGGTATTTAAATAATGTACTAATAATGTGGGATATACAAAGATGACTTAATCACGGTTCCTATATTCAGTGAACTTAAAACCTACTAAATGAGATCCAAAGCTTAATCAGGAATTTTTCTGAATTTAAGGTTATTTTCAGTATTGTCCAGAGAATTCTGGGAAGCAGCAAATGACACATTTTATTCTTGATCCCTTAAGGCTCTCTGTGTAGCTTCCTGAGGAGGGTGGCCTGGAATGACCAACACCATGTTTTTTTTCAAATCATGGTTTCTAAGTTCTTGGTTCTGGTCATCACACAGTTAGCCAGCAGACCTTAAGCTGCAAAAAAAAAAAAAAAAAGCTAATAGAAGAACTTAATTCTCTGAAAGATAGAGAAAGGTGCGCACATACATATGCAAGGCATACAAAACCTGGAGAGGATGGGGCTCCTGGGTGGCTCAGTTGGTTAAGCAACCGACTTCAACTCAGGTCATGATTTCGCAGTCCATGAGTTTGAGCCCTGTGCCAGGTTCTGTGCTGCTTCGGATTCCGTGTCTCCCTCTCTCTCCCCCTCCCCCGCTCACACTCTCTCTTTCTCTAGAAAATAAAATAAATATTTAAAAAAGGGGGGGATGGTAGAGAAAGGCGTGGAAAAAGAAACAAATGGAGAAGGAAGTCCAGCTTAGCGTTTTCACAGAATGATAGACCTTTGCTCTACTTGTTTTATGGCAAGTGTGGGATGCTTTTGGCTGGAAGGGAAGGCATTTGGATATATCACGGGTGGAAAAGGGTAGAAATCATGTCAGGTTGGGGGAATTGTTGGAAGGAAGACTGAAAAGAGGCTCATGTGGTCTGAGTGGAGGGTATAGAGGGCAAAGCCGGGGAGTCTGAACAGCCCTTCTAGGACTTTCTAGCACCAGATGGGTGGGCCATGCTCTCAATGCTGACAGTGCCTAACGTGTATTCCCTAAAAAGGGAATATAACACAGAAAATGATAAATTTGTTTTTCCTGAAAATATGGATGAAAGGGGTTTTATCCTGTTCTGCTTCTTCATACTTTAAAGTGTTCTTTTTTTTTTTTTTTGAAAGATCTGTAGATTGATGGAGCAGGATTTTCTTCGAGCTGCTGTAGTGCTATGTTTGATTTTTAGAAAATGGGTTATGTCAGTCCATACCAACCCACTAAAACCCCAGCTCTCCGCTGCAGAAATAGCCTGAGGAAGTGACAAATTAGTGTACCTCATCATACTGTGATTAGGCTTAGCATCTTTTAATAATGAGTGTGACTCCATGTGAGAAGAGAATAAACTGGCAGTTTTTACAAAGATACAATTTCCCAGGGATTTTGGTGATATTTAAATTTTAATCATTTTAGGTTTGGGGTTATGAATGAGCCAAAGATAAGGTTAAGATTCTGTTGCTCATGGCCCAGGGACACTTGTCTCCTTATTGACACATGTGGCTGATGGCCTAGGAGATGGCAAAACATATGTACTGCCTTTTCCCATGGGATTCTCAGGAGTAGGACATCTAACTGAACATACTTGTTTTACGTTGAGGCGCTGTGATTTGTTGTTACATTGAGGTGTTAGCCTGTGGATAAAATTCTCTTGTTTTATTTGCATGGTCCAAAACTATATACTAATAATCTTTCCTTCGATTTTATAAAAAGTAGATACAGGCATTGAGGCCATAAAAGGCACCATAACTTAAAAATTTTGTTTATTTTCGCAGTTGCAAGCACAGGTTAGATACTGCTCTAACAGTTCAGAGAAATGAAAGATCATCAACCACGTCATGCTTACTCGATTCACTGTGGGTACATGCCTTATTTTGTGAGCTAACCTTGTTTACATTATTTTCAATGTGCTGGTGTGCAGATTACAGAAAGATTGGAAAGCTGAGAGATTTATTATTTACAGAAGGTGGACAGTAGAGTCTATTGCTTTAGGAAAACACAGCTCAGAGCAGCAGCCTGTTCGACATTAATGAATCATGGCCATGGCAGTGACCTTGAGAAGCCATCCATCTCATTCACCCCATGCTTCTGCACAGGTCTGTGTCTCACAAACACCCCTGGGCAGAACAGGCCTGTCTGTCATGTGCGGGATGAGATCCTGAGAAGGAGGGCCTACAGTCTCCCCCAGTCCCCCTGGCCAGGGATGATCTGGTAATCCTGAGTGGCCTTTGCATCCATCACCATCACTCAGGGCTGATTTTATTCATTGCTGCTTGATTATTGGAACATTTTCAGAGTGTAAATTTCTCTGTCTTTTGGAGAGAAAGCCAAAGTTAAACTCTAGCAAAATAAAAGGTCTCATCTGTGCACAATACACGGAATGGTAAATTGTCCCAGACGCACTGGATCGCCTTTCAGTAAACTGACACTGCTGAGATCCATTAAAGCAGTGGGGGGCTGCCAAGTACTCACATCCTAGACTCATCAACTTGTTTTTTTGCTGACCACTCAGTCAGTCAGCAAGAGCAATGCGATAAGTCCTGGATGATAAACATGGTTCTGTTGCAGAGACAAAATGGATCACGGCAGAGAAGAAAAAATGTTTCAGATGAGAAAAATAAATGCCAGGAACAAGGTCCTTTTAGATTAGAGCAAGTCCCTTCAGATCCAAGAGAGTCTCGTTTCCCACATGGAAACTGGGCAGGGGTGTGGGGGTGGGGAGGATTTAAAAAATGTCCCACACCAGGCCCTTAGCCTCAGTCACCTGCAAGTCTGCAGAAGCTCTCGAGGGGAACCCTTGACTCTCTGGCATCTTAAGGGCAAATTTCAGTACTTGCTTAATAGAGTAGGGACATTTGTTGCCATGAAATGCAGATCTGCTGTTGGTGTGAATTTATTGTGCTGCTGTAGCATCTTTATTATTTCCTATAAAATACAATCTGATTTAAAAATAACTGGTCCTGTGACACTTACAAGGTTGAATCTGATGGGATGTCCATTGCAGATGAATAGCCCTGTAAATAATTTATATCTTTTGTCACTTGCGTGTGTATTCTCTTAGACCTACAGTAATTAGCAATAAGTTCTGGAGTAAACTGGAGAGTGAAAGTATCAGAAAGTCATGTAGGTTAGTGAGTTCTATTGATTCTTTAAAATAATTCTATAGTAACGACTACGGGAAAGAAGCCAGTGTTTTTCCAAGTCTGATTAATAGCTGATTTAATTCATAAGCCTTAAAGCCCAAAGCAAAGATTCATTTGTTTTCAATTCTATTTTATGTTTTTTGGAGCATCAAAGCTTGGATAGTTTATTTAAATGAGGTACATTTATGACTTTTGCTATGATTGCCCTCCCATTTACACAGAAAGTAATATATTATTTTCAAAGAGGCAGGACGAGTGAGTACCACTGGCTCTGAAACAAAAGAAGGTGATGTGGATCCCATGTTGGATCAGTGCTGAACCGATGCTGACATCATCAAGTCCCTTCTGTTGCAAGGAACAGAAATCTACTCAGTCTAGCTGAAACAGACTGGGAATTTACAACCAGGAGACCGGGATAGCCGTTAGAACCAGGAGACCGGGATAGCCGTTAGAACCAGGAGACCGGGATAGCCGTTAGAACCAGGAAGGAAATGTGGTCAGGCCTCATTTGAGACCAGAATAGGGACTAGAAAGTGATCGTGAGCTCGTGTTGCTTTCGTTGTCCCTCCAGTCTTTTGTCTCTCATCACTGCTTCTATGCACAGGCAGACTTTCTTCTTCACTGTGAATATGTGACCAGCCATGATTGCCTTCATTTCAGGTTTATATTACTTCCCAGTTCAAGAAATACCTGCCAACCAGCTAGGATCCTGATTCCTAATTCCAGATTCCTTGAGATAGAAAGTGGTCAAGTAGCCAAAGAGCTATGTCCAGGAGGACAGGGTAGTCCAGCACCAGAAGGGCACTAGGGCCAAAGCTCCAGTTTTGCCTAAGATGCTTCTTGTCATTCCTCCTCCCTTACCTACCTGTCTTTCTTCCGTGAGCATTACAGACGTTTTTAGAGCAATTACTTCATAAGGTGCAGAAGGGAAAAAAGATACCGAGGACGTTTCAGGCAGAAGAAATGGCAGGAATGTGAAGCGGCATGATGTGCCGTGTGAATTTGCATGCAGTTGGTAACAGCCGAGCCCCAAGTGTGCAGCGTGAATGGCATGAAAATGAGACAGGAGCAAGTGATTTGGAGGCTCTGCTAGGAATCTGGGACTTCATGTGTGTATGGGTTTGTCTGGGTATCTTTTTTCCCCAGAGAGTTGGTCATTAAAGGGTTTTAAGTAGAACTGACAGATTTTGTATCCTTGGAAGCTTACTTAGGCAGAAGTTTGAAGAATGGATTGGCTCAAGAAGAGCAAGAGTAGAGGCAGAGACATCATTTGAGAGTCCTGGGTGGGGATGGGGCCTGAACTAGCAGAGCAGTAGAAGGGAGGGACCCATTTGAGAAACATTAAGGAAGAACAATGAGCAAGACTTGTTGATGGGACGACTGTGAAGTGAGGAGAAAGGAATCAAAGTTAATGCAAATTTTTTTCTGCCTGGGAGACTGGGAGACAGGGTGATAGGAACTGAGTTGGAATCCAGAAGTAGGTTTGAGTGGAAGACCGTGAGCTCGGTTTGGACAATTGAGTTCGAAGTATCTGTGGGACATTGAAATAGATATTTCTCTCGGCCTCAGCATCTGAGTCTGAAACTTGGAGATGAAGTGGGATTCCAGAGTACTCAAATGGTAGTTAGAGGGATGAGAATACGATAACCCCAAGAGAGCATGCAGAGCAGAGATGCTTAGCCTAGGGCCCATAGACAGGCCCCAGAGGTTCTAATAAATGTTCTGATTGTATATAAAATTTTGTACAGATGTGTTAGGGGCGGGGAGAGGGCGGGAGGAAAGGGTCTATAGTTTCCATCAGATTCTCAGAAAGGTCCATGAATCAAAAAATTGTTATGGAGCTTTGGTGTAAAGCATGCATTCTGAAAGGGGGCAAAGAATAAACAAACCAACAAACAAAAAACCCGTGTTCTTTTCACTGTATAAAGTGTAGACTTACATATATGCAGTGTACCTGTGGTGTTAAAATTTCATCGGAGCGATTAGAAAGAAAATGTCTTAAAAGGCTCCTTAGCAGAGTGACAATGAGGAAAGGGTGCAAGACATCGATGTGGAGTAAGAGAAGCAGTGGGCGTTCCTTACCATCCGTGTCTGAAAGCCGAGAACAAAAAGAATCTGTAGTGTTTATTGCTGTCAGCCCACCTTTTCCCTCCATCTGTTACAACCCATCACTGTCACTACCACCACACACATACCCAGTATATACCTTCTGAAAAGTTCTAGTACAGTAAGCTGCAGTTACTAAGAGGACCAGGAATAAAGGGAAAACACTGCATTTTCCAGAAATGGTGTGTGTGTGTGTGTGTGTGTGTGTGTGTGTGTGTGTGTGTGTGTG
>NW_026057580.1:4365973-4451982 GCF_023721935.1 Panthera uncia
TGTGTGTGTGTGTGTGTGTGTGTGTGTGTGTGTGTGTGTGTGTGTGTTCGTTCCATTTCTGGTACAAACCTCTTTCAAAATGATGCACATAATTAAGGTTATGAACATCTAGAGTTGGGAGCACATTTTAAAACCAGTCTTCCCCATTAATAGAGATGTCTCCTAACCTTGTCTGCTAAGTGAGAAAGAAAGCAGCGTTTGTGGTCTGCACTTGCTAGAAGCTTCCAAGAATTGTACTCCCTTGGGCCTTTTCTCTACCTTCTCTTCTGTGGCTAATAAGTTCCTCCACTGAGTGTCTATTGAGGCCTCACTGCCCATGACACTAGATCTAAATGTTGAGGAGCTTTACAGAATTCAAAGAGGACCTGGTATGCTCTTTGAGGACCTTCTCTTTCCCTCAGAAGTAAAAGCAGCAGTTCATTTCAGAGGCAAGCCATTGCTGCCGTGTCATTGTCAGAGATCACGCTCTGTGTCCCAGAAAACCTAAGTCACTACAAAGTATCAAGGGGCTGTCACTTCACCGTGTAATGTATTATGTATGTTTCTTATCTTAATTCTTTTATTAGTTGCTTATGAAAAAATATGGTCAAATTAGCCAAATTTCACTCATCTTTCCATTCTTTTATTTTAATGTAAATTATTGGTCACCCTTGGGGCCAGAGCTGAGAGCAGCAAGTTTTGGAAGGGGAAAGCAAGATCAGCAGGTTTCTGGCCACTGTGGTTCATTAAGCCAGAAATCATTTATCTGCATTAACTCTTGTCCTAAAGTGTTCAGATTTTTAAACATATGTGTGTGAGGGTTTTCATAGGGTAACTGCACTTCAGGAAAACAACTCGGCCCTTTGAACCTGTACTCATCTTGAAGCCTTATTACTGAAAATGGTGCTATTCTCAGGCCTCCACAGTCAGAACGTTCAGAGCATGCTATGTGCTTACCTTTCCTACCCAAGCACCAAAATGCAGCAAAACTGCAATAGCAACAAATTGGGAATGCTAGAAGAGACTGAACTTGTATCATTAGACGGAAAGATCATTCTTCTTTCCATTGCTAGTGAATGGTCATAAAACTGAAAGCCTTTTTTTTTTTTTCCATTCTTCCAAAAGGCCCCTAAAGACAGATCACCATTACATTTATCATTCTTTCCCACTTTCTTTCATGGGATCAATCACAGTTGTGTGCTTGAAACTACTTAGGAGCATTTTGATGTGTAGCAACTCCCCAAATTATGATTTTAAATGCCTCTTTTGTTTTTAATTCTCAAACCAATAATACTGTTTTGTTAAGGGAAGGCCGGGCCTCTGTTTTACACATACTCTTTGGTTGTGCCCTGTAATGAAGTCTACAGTATATACATGCTTTTTATGACATGCTTTGGGGACAGCTTTCCTTTTCAGACCCTGCTTTTTGTGTCAGCTGACTGGCACTCCCAGTGCTGGGGAAATGGAGTGGTTCCTTGGTGACTCCAGATAGCTGTCAGAATTAATCTGTAGACAGGAAAAGATTTTCCCTGAAAAGAAGCTGGAGGAAACTGCCGAGCAATATGCCTGCACTTCATTTTAAGGAGGCATTTAATTGCTGTGGTGGAGGCGAGGAAGGGGGTGTGTATTTTGCAAATTAAAATTGTGCACCTCTTTTCTTGACAAGTGAAAATCAGATTCGGTGGGTTTTAATAAATGTTTAACTTGCAAGTTCTTTACATTTTGATAGATCAAGCCTATCCACTTATGAAGCAGATCATATTCTCCTTTTTTAATTCTTAACAAGTAAAGCTGGCATTTTTCTCACTCTCAAGCACTACAGAACCAGATACCTTACGGAAGCAACCGTCTTCAATGTTCTCTCTTCCTTTTGAGTGAGAGGTATCCAGTTAATGTTGGAAACAAAAGTCTGTGTTTTCTGCTGTTTCTTCTGAACCTTGCTTCTGGAAACCGGCATTGTCTAATTTGTGAGCAGTCTTTCCTTCCATTTTTTAAAAGCAGAATTTATTTTTTAATCATTCATCTACAAATTATTAAGGAGACACAAAAGTGTTACGTACGGATTGACTTGGTCTTGAGGGATTGTATTATGTACCAGTTGTGGTAGCTTGTTACGGTTACTAGTATGCATACCATGTTGTAAGTGGGTCAGATTTTTACTTCCTGTTTTAGCTATGGAGATTAGACCCCAAGGCCATGGCCTGGGACTTATGGACAGATGCAAGTTTAAGTTTTTTTGGTATTTTTTTTTTTTTTTAGAAAGGAACCTGTGGTGCGCCCGGGTGGCTCAGTCGGTTAAGCATCTGACTTTGGCTCAGGTCATGATCTCATGGTTTGCGAGTTCAAGCCCCGTGTCAGGCTCTGTGCTGACAGCTCAGAGGCTGGAGCCTGCTTCAGATTCTGTGTCTCCCTTTCTCTCTGCTCCTCCCCAACTCGCACTCTGTCTCTCTCAAAAAATAAATTTAAAAAAATACTTAAAAAATTCTTTAAAATAAAAAAAATAAAAATAAAAAAGGAACCTATGACTTACCATAGCTGCTGTGTGCTGGCCAAGCAGTTTTAGTGAACGTTTAAAACGAAGCTTTGATGTGTAGCCTGGCTCAAAGCGTAGCTCTTTACTTCCCAGCTTGTGAGCTTGAGCAAGTTGGTTAAACATGGGATTGTGCCTCATTTTACTATTTTGAAAATGGGGATACTAGTAATGTCTACCTCATGAATTATGAAGATTTGATGAGATAAAATGTGTAAAGTGCTCAGTATAGTGCCTGGCATAGACTCCATGCTGAATTGTTTTTTCCTTGCCATAATTCTTATAATGTTAGCATTATAAACCGTTTGACGTTAGCCTTGATGTTGTGTTATAGTTTAACACTGTCCTGAAAACACCTTCTGGGGCCTGGATTGTTCAGTCTCCCTCAAGTACTTGGGAATTTCTGTTGTCATAGGATTCAGTGTTCCTAGGGCTTTATTCAGTGGTTTTGAGGAATCTCTGGGACAAGTCTTAGAGCAGGGAGAATGCATCACCTCTCAGGTGCCACAGGACCTTGTCTCATGCATCAGCCTGTTTGGCTAGGTTTTTCTGCAGTCACTCATATGTCAGTATTTTCATCTTACCCTGTTTGGAGAGCTGAAAGAGTAAGGTGAAAGGATTTGCTCTAGATTGCCTGGGTTTGGTAGTAGAACTAGGCACAAAACCACTTTGACCGCTACTTGTGGAGGTGGCTTATTAACATGAAACCCTTCCACAGCTAAGTTGACATACGTACCATATCACATGAGTTGCCAAGGTCAGCCAAGGAATATTGCAGAGTTTCGTATCTCGTGGATTGAATCACTTAAATGTTAATTCTAAACATTTTATCATAAATATTTAAAGCAAATAACCAATTTCCACTTAATCATAAAGCACAACTCTTGTTAGTCTGAAAGCATTTGCATGGAAAATTACACATCACTTTAATGTATTTTCTGTCTGCTTTTGTGTCCATATAAAAATAACAAACCACAGATGCATGATGACATCATCATCACTGAACCAAAGAAGGAAGAAAAGGAAATTATTTCATGAGCTGAAGATTTAAAGATTTAAACTGTTCTCTATCAGGTTGTCAGTGCTTTGCTTAATATTTTTAGGAGGGAGGGCCTGTGTGTAGAGTCAGCTGTAAGACCAAGGACCGTTGACACTTCTTCCTGCAAAATGAGTCCAAAATTTAAACACAGTGTCCTCCAAATGTCCCTTGGCACCGATGAATGTGACTTTTTTTTTAATGCTACATTAGCTTCTCTAGTTCATCCCACTCAGCTCCATTGCATTTTCTCTCATGTTGTGTCCAATTTTAAATGACTTGAGTGATGGGACTTCCATCTTTTACCTGGCCAGCGTAACCCCATGGTGCCCAAGATTCACAAGGCCTTTCCTGTGACAATCAGGCTGCAGCAGACCCAAGAAAGGGGTGGCAGAGCTCACAAGGTTTTAATTGCTGCCTAATAGGCTGTAGCAACCTGAGCATTTTATTAAGAGGGCATTTAAAATTAGCATTATTATTCCAAAAGATGCTTTCACACTGCAGTAAAAATCATGCTGAGAGAATGTCTGATATGCAACCTAATTTCACCATTTTCTTAATTTCTTTCCATTACTCCTAGTAATATACCTCTCAAGCCATTTATATTCTCTTTGTACTTCTCTGATGACATAAATAATTTTGTCTCCTCCCTTTCTGTTTCTCCCAGGTACGTTTGCCCAGAGCATTCATGGCAAGCGTAATCCTGCCGCTAGAACTGGAGGGTGTTACCTGCAGACTTCTCAGAGTGAGAGTAACTTTTAAAAAGCACATGCTGATGAGTCCCATAGAAGTAGGCAATATGCACCTTCTCATAGCAATAATCAGGATAGTTTTGAGGGGTTTTTTTTCCTTACTTTTACCTTCATCTTCCCCTAAATCATTCAGTTCTATCATTTCCGGGCTACTCTTTCCTATTACTGACACTCCCATGAGTGAAAGCCGGATTTCAATATCATCCTCTTTCTAGAGAGGAATTTTTATCTCTCCTCTGTGATGACATTTGAGCAACTCTGCTATCATACCACGGTTATTTAATTCTATCGTATTTATAAGCAATTCTCTAACCTGCTGACGGTTGTCATTTAGAATCCTTACTGGTGTCTTTCCTTTCTTCTGCTATCCTCATCAAATCCTGCCACCTCATTCCTGCAACTGTGCACTGTCCACCAGGATACAGCTACCTTATAAAAAAAAGGCTTTGAAAAAAGAAATACTGTCTAATCGAGACTTCCAATATACTAAAGCCTAAGCATCTACTTCCATACTTGGTATAACACTGCTGGAAAATTCTTTGTCCTTTGCCCTTTGGGAATAATTTATATTCCTCTAAGAAGTAATTTCACATAAGTATCATTTGCTTTGATGAATTTTAACTGTCTTTTAAAATTACTATATCCTTTTTAAAAAATTCTTAAATCCTTAATGCAGTTCTTACAATGATCACTTTTTGTTTATCCACATTCATTCATTCATTTAGCAAACATTTGAGGGCATTCATTGCGCTCCACTGGATACCGTACTGGGTGCTTTGAAAAGGAAAATGAGGTCTCTGTTTTCAGAACAATCAAAATCCAATGGGGGGAGGCCCGAAAATGGACACTGAACTGTCATACAATGTGAGATATGCTATAATAGAAGTTATGTGAGCACTAATCAGGGAGAAGTTAATGCTTCTCGGGATAAATCAGTATCATGGGATATTACATACAGTGTGAGCCTGGATTTACGGGAGATGTTAAGGTTTCACTAAGGAAGTATGGAAAGAAGGATATGCCCGGGAGCAGAAACTCCATGAGGAAGGCATAGACACCTGAAGCACATTGAGGAATGACCCATGATTCAAACATAGGGCATATGATAGAGGTAGCTAATAATGGAGCCAGAAAAATAAGTGGAGGTACACTGAAAAAGTAGAGCAGCCGTCCAGTGATCCAGGGGAGGATTAATCCCAAACTAATCAGTCTTTGCTTTTGAAATGGGTGTCTTTATTGATGTATGACTATAGGTGTTTATTATGATTTAGACTAATGGTTCCCACCCCTGACTATATAGTACAGTCTCTATTAAATTAGAATCTCTAAGGGTGGCATCCATATATTTTTAAATCTCCTCAGTGATCCTGATGGGCAGCCAGGGTGGAGAACCACTGATACAGACCTCCTCAACTCTTGAACAGGTTAGTGGAGGCACCCAGTGAGACCCTGACTCATTAGAGGTGGAAAGGGGTACCCTTAAGTCAGAACCCACTCCCCTCTTGACTGCTAGGAAGCAGCAACCTCTGCCTCTCTACTCACAGCTTTTTCCCCTGTAGCATTTAAAGCTTCCTGTATCAAAAAAATAAAGTAAAATAAAGCTTCCTGTATCACTTCCACTTATAATTAAAACGGACCCCTCTCCTGACTCTCCAGTCTCCCTCTAGCCATCATCCTGCTGTTCTCTTTATAGCCAGGCCCTGTGCTTCCAGTTCTCTTTCTGCTCTGACCCAGACAGTCTAGACTCTAGTCCCATTGTGCTGCCCAGTCTTGCTGACCTTCCAGGGTATCACATTCTTAGACTTTGCATGTGCTGCTCTTCCCCCTGGATTTTTCTTCCCCATACGTCTTTTCCCTGGAATTACCTACTCATCTTTCAGTATGCAGCAATCACATCTGGGAAGCCACCTCTAATCTTCCCAGTCTGGATTAGGTGATGATCCTTGGTGCCACCATGCTATTTTATATAGAATTTGCATAATAACATTTATTAGTTATCTATTTTAATTACCTATCTGCACTAAAATGGTAGACTTTTGAGGAATTGACTTACTCATATTTGTTTTTATATCTAGTGCCTAACAGTGCTGAGTATACAGTAGTTCCTCAATTAAAAAAAAAATGCTAAATTACACTAAATGTGTTCATTTAACATTTTTTAAAATTCCCCTCTTTTATTTTTATTTATTTATTTTTAAGTAAGCTCTACATCCAACTTGAGGCTTGAACTCAAGAATTCAAGATCAAGTGTCACATGCCCTACCAACTGAGCCAGCCAGGTGCCTCTCATTTAACATTTTTGAGTACCGACTACATGTTAACTACCAGTTACGGAACTTATTATGTGCCTGGTCAAGTACTGGCTGCTGGGCACATGTATTTTTAATCTTAATACCAGTATTATTTTACCCCTAAGTTAGGTGCTGTTATTTTTCCCTTTACAGATGAGGAAACTGAGGCTTTAAGAAGTTAAGTGATTAAACCAGAACTGAATTGCCCTTGTGGTAACTTTCTCAAATTACTATTTTACATTTAATCTGAACCAGCTGGAACTTCTCTTATTTAGGCTGTAAATTGTTAGGTGTTTTTTTTTTTTTTTTTTAAGTTTGTTTATTTAGAGAGAGAGAATGTGAGTGAGGAGTAGGGGGAGAGAGAGAAGGAAAGAGACAATCCCAGGCAGGCTCCATGCCATCAGCACAGAGCCTGACGCAGGGCCCGACCTCATGAATCAGGAGATCATGAACTGAGCCAAAATCAAGAGTCAGATACTCAACTGACTGAGCCACCCAGGTGTCCCTAGTCTGTAAGTTTTTAAAACACAACATACAATGATCTAATTATATGAATTTGTAAATTGGCAGCATTACCAGCTTGTCAAATAATCTTTTCAAAAAGATGGGACCCTGTGTGGTTAACTAGTAATTTTTTTGTCTTTTTGTCTAACATTTATACTTTTGCTAGCCCTTCAATGAAAACTGAGGACCAGCAATTCATCCTATTGGGGAATTAAGAGAATCTGAGTGATTAAAATCAACATAGTGCCCAATCCCCAATTCTCAATTCTCTGTCTCCACGGAAAAGCCTCTGGAGCCAATAGTTTGAACGCCCTCCCTAGAAACCTGCTCATAAAAAGAAAAATCGGCTAGATCGACTTGCCCCCTCCTCCTCCCTGCTAATGAGCAGTGAAATGGCCTAATGAGTGGGGCCAGAGGGAGGGGAGAGCAGAGAAGAAAGCCAGAGTAATGTGCACTCTGAATTACCAGCCTCTGTGTAATTGAGTTTTTTTGGCTTCCTTCTTTTCAGAGTTCAGCATTTTAGAGTTGTTGAGGGGTGCACTGTCTCTCCAGGCCCTGAGACAAGCCATGGTTTCAGTCTGTGCCACCGTCGTTTTGATTCAGCTGTGTGGGCTAGAAGGCCTGTGTGTCTGATAGGGACTCCAGAAAGGAAGCAGGGAGAACTCTGGATGGCACAGCTCCCTTTTCCACTGAGAGGCAAGCACAGAATGGCCTTTTAATGCCCTTGTCTGTTAGACTGTGCATGATATAGGCTGAAAAGTGTTTGTGTGGCAGGAGTGGCCCTGGAAGATAAGGAAGGTGCTGAGTGGAATATGAATGCAGCCAGCTTCACATAAGCCCCGGAAGGGGAAGTAGCTGTTGGTGGCATGAGGTGAACATTTATCCTGGTTTGCCTGAGACTGAGTGGTTCCCTGGGCTGTGGGACTTTCAGTACTAAGACCATCGCAGTCCCGGGAAAGCCTGGGTGGTTGGTCATCTTGTGTGCTTTAACTCCTTTCCTCAGCCTAAAGAAAAGCTCCCAGTCAGTTGGAAATCATTTCCTATTGTCTTTAATTCTTGTCTTGATTCGTTGAATGAGAACAAACAAAAAACTTGAGAATTTCCTGGATGCCCTGGAGTAAGCAGTAAAATTGAATGGACCCTTGTTGAAAGATGTCTTCCTCCTCCACTTGCATCTAGCTCTCCCCTTGCCTAATTTAGAACCCCTGGCCGCCCTGCTCCCCACGCCTGTGAGGTATTTCTTTGTTCTTCCTCCCCTTCTCCTCTTGCCGCGGTCGCAGTAACTGCAAGGATTAAGGAGGATGTACAGTATGTACTTTCTCCTACTTTGGCACTGGCTTCCCGTGGCTCTGCTTAGATGCAGCTGGCTGAGCTGGGGCATTAGGGAGCCTCCAGGCGACCCACAGCTGAATCTCTCAAGTCCCCTGCAGCAGCTGTTATCTGAACCAACTGGGTCCTGCCGACAGCAGCAAAGGAAGGGTGCAGTGCGAATGTGCAGGAAGAACACCAGACAGGCCTGTCTGTGCTCCAGAGAGTCTAAATCACCCCATCTGCATGTGGAGCATGGTGATTGTTCTGGAGAGAGTGGGAAGGGGAGGAGACGGTGTTTTTCCACAGTTATCAAGATAAACAGAGCAGCCAGTGCTGTCTATGCAGCTGTTTCAGGGTGAGGATGAGCCGAATTATTTTATTTTTATTCAGTGGGAATTAACACTCTCCCCCGCACCCGTTTTCTTCTGGAGAGAGGGAGGCTGTGGCTAACCAAATCACTCGGTGATTTGAATCTTTCTGCAGAATGCTGATAATTTGTGGGACTGTCTGGACATATCCCTGTTTGGACATTTAATTAGTGAAAAACCAGTCCAATAAATAAAATAGCTAAATCATCAGAGACAGCCATTTGAAGAGCTGGTAGAAAGAATGGGGCAAGGAAATGAGATGGAGGGACGGCAACAAGGTGACAACGTGATGTCAAGACAAGAAGGGATACAGAGCTGTAGCCCTCAGACTAAAGACAGGGAAGGAAATGAGGAAGAATGGTTATTGTCTCTCGTATTATCGTCCTAACTACCAGACAGTTTTAAAGGTTGTACCCTTGTGGCCATAGCAGCTTGGAAGACCCAAGGTCTCAGACCCAAGTCTGGCGGAGATCTTGGATTAAAACGGTATCTTATAGGAATAACCGCAGCCATGGACATACTCTTGTGACAGATGGTTAAGGTTTCAGGTAATGGTGGCAGATTGAACACATATTGATTGTCATGACTTTTAGGACAATACTCCACTAAAGTGACAGTAAAGGGATTTTTTTTTTTAGGTTATTAACCTACGAGGATAAGGAAAAGGGGAAGAGGAAGTAAAAACACAAAAGAAGGAGCTGTAAAGCAGATAAACGAGTGGTAAAAGATTTAATAGGCTCAAGAAAACTCATTCCTAAACCACCGAATTCTCAAAGGCTTAAGAATTAGAGGAACCAGGCACCTTTGAAGCCACAGTGAATAAGGCAGATAGGAAAGGGCTAAAATGAAGATTGGTTGACTATGTGTTTATGCGGCAATTAAGAGCTCAGATTCCCTTCCCTGCTCCACAGAACTTTGCTTCTCCCTTACTCTGATGGAAAAGTAGAAATGTATTCTTTTCTTTCTCCAGCTTTACTGAGGTGTGATTGATATCTGACTTTGTGTAACATGATGTGATACACTTACACATTGTGAAATGATTACCACAGTAGAGTTAGTTAGCACCTCCATCACTTCATAGAAGTCCTTTTCTTTTGTGGGGAGAACACTTAAAATCTCTCTCTTTGAAGATTTCAAGTATATGATACAGTTTTGTTAACTGTAGTCAGTCACCATGCTATACATTAGATCTCCAGAGTTTATTCATCTTATACTGGAAGTTTGTACTCCTGGACTAACGTCTCTACATTTCTCTCCTCCCCTCTCCCCCACCCCCCACAACCACCATTCTACTGTGTTCTATGAGTTAGGCTTTTATGCATTCCACAGGTAGGTGAGATCATGTAGTATTTGTCTTTCTCTGTCTGACTCTGGAAGTTTATTCTTCGATGAGGGGCAAAACAGTGTCTCTGAACCAGGAAAGATACCATGCACAGTTGAGGAAGGCCATGCTATATAGAAAGATGTAAGTGGCGTATGCTGAGAATCCCCCGTCACAGTAATTATGCACACCCCCCCTCCCCAACACTCACACAGACAAATACCCTTTGCCCTCTTTCATCACTTAGCCTCTGGAACTCTGGCAGGCAGACCCATACCATCCATGCAGAGGATTAAAAACCTCTTCCTACGTAATTTGCCTATCCCAAGTGGGAAGAGCTAAAGAATCTGAAAGTCAGGTTTTCCTAGCAGGTGACCCATTTAGGCAACTGTATTCTCAGCATTTCCTATAGTATGTCCAGAGGTTCCTTCCTAATAACCTTCTTGACAGCGAGACATCTGAGGAAACTAATATGAAACGTAAAAGACCGAAACAGGAAAAAAACAAAAACAAAAACAAAACTATACATGGAGATGAAAAATTAAAAAAAAAAAAACACATTGTTTTCTTCAGAGAGATTGAGTAAATATGGCAATCTTAGACCAAGAAAATACCATAAAAAAGGAACATTTGGAGAATAATAAGTACACTTGGAAATTTAAAATATTAAAGCAGATATGAAAAACTTGGTAGTTACCACAGGTGATAAAGTTGAAGAACTCTGTCAGAAAGTAGAACCAAATGACAAAATGGTAGCAAACAGAGAAACTGTAAAAGTGTGGGTGAAGATAAGACTGCTAATATCCAAAACAAAGAGCTTCATAAAGAGAGATTTAGGGGCTCCTGGGTGGCTTAGTCAGTTAAGTGTCCGACTTTGACTCGGGTCATAATCTCATGGGTTCTTGAGTTCGAGACCCACATCGGCTCTGTGCTGACAGCTCAGAGCCTGGAGCCTGCTTCGGATTATGTGTCTCCCTCCCTCTCTGCCCCTCCCCCACTCGCGCTCCATCTCTCTCGCTCTCAAAAATAAACATTAAAAAAGAGAGCGAGATTAAAACAAAATTCTAAGGAAGCAGTCAGTACCTATAATTCAAGGAAATTTACCAAAACTGAAGTATATGGGTTTCCAGATTGCAGGGCCTTCTGAGTGGCCAAACTAAGGGAAGAAAATAGACCCACACTAAGGCACATCTTCATGAAATTTCAGAATACTAAGGATGTAGAGAAAATCTACATGCTTCCAGAGCAGGACATAGTTTTTCTTAAAAAAGAAGAAAAAGAGAAACCAGATAAGGTATCAGCATGACTTCTCAATGGCAAAACTAGAAGCTTGACAGGCAGTAGAATAACACCTTCAAAGTTCTGAAGGAAAACTACTAACAACTTAAAATTCTATACCCAGGCAAATTACCAGTCAAAATCAAATATGAAGGTAGGCCGTAGGTATGTTCAGACAAGCAAAGCCTTAAAATCTTTACCCTCCAGATAACATTTCTGAGCAAGCTACTGGGAGATGCTCTCCACCGAGATGAGCGAGTAGATCAGGAAAGAAGACAGCATGAGATACAACAGAGACAGTCGAGCACAGGAGATAGATGAAAGGAGATGGGGAAGACCTATCCCAGGATAACACCTGCATCACATCAGAGGGTACCCACACTTGACTGAAACTAGCCAGAGGCCTGGGAAGACTTCTTCAGGAAGAGGAAATAACTAGAAATATCTGATGTGTCAGAATGTTTTGAGGGAAGCTTTAGTTCAAATAAGGGACAACTGGGAGAGAGGGGGTGAGTTAGTATTGAGCACATACAAAACTAAGGAAAACAAAAATCAAGACTATTTTTAACTCTGTAAGTGAAAAAAATGTGCAGGAAAAGAAAGTACTTCCATATATTTGTTATGAATAATGTTTACATAATCATAAAGTAAACACTGACTATTGATTCAGCTGAAGTTACAATGTAATCTAAATTGGGGGATGGGAAAGGGTGCATGTGGAGAGGGGAGAGCTATATACTTACCCTCCACGATAGTGGATTGTTGGTAAAGCCTAAAATCAGAAAATCAAGAAGTAGCATTAAAAGTGTGATAATTATAGATGTGAAGTAAATCCTAAAATAATCCACGTAAGCAGGTAAAAACAGTTGTCTGCAGGGAGGGGAGGAAATGGAGCACGGAGGAGTATTTTTTTTTTTATAATAAAACAGGCGATTTGACCTTTCAAACTATATATGTATAAAACTTTATCTTAAAAATATAAAAGAAGAAAAAGAAATAGTTAAGCCAGTTTTATTTTAATGAGGCCAAACACCACAACAGTAGCCATGACCATTGGTCATATTATAAAATTCTCTTGTTTATTAGAAAATTCCCTCTTACCAAGTATGCATTTTACTTGATGTGTGTTCCTCTCCTAAGTTTTCCTCTCCTTGAATTTCTGAAACAAGTGTAAGGATTGACATTTTCTCTCTGACCACTGGCTTAGCACTAATACTGTACCAGTAAAGTCTAAGTCATGAATGGTTGAACTCTCAAAAAGCTTTGGGGAGGGGGAACAAAAGCCTTGCCAGACTACTACACCTCCCAACCTGCTTGCTAATCCAGCAGAAATATGGACTGGGAACAGGCTTCAAAAACTGAACCTCAGTAGTACACAGGACTCTTAACACAAAAGGTGTACGGGGAAGTGTCTTCAAATGATTGGGCAGATTGTTAGATTTGGACCCGGCCCATGCCTGCTCACCCCGTGCTCTAGCTGCAGATTCTGTAGACCACCAAATAGTGCCAGCTGGGGCATCTTGCTGTTTCTTCTCTGTTGCTCGTGTGAGAGTTCTACCACACTGACAGATTTTAGCAGCAAAATCCCTTACAGCAGTCTAGTGCTGAAATCAGTAATCCTTCATGCTGTTCAGAAGCTTGAATCCATTGGAATCAGCCCTTCACTCCCAGCTTTAATGACCCCCGAGATATAGGGCATTGTACATATCCATACTGACTTTTGCACCCAGGACAAAAAGACTTCTGTTTCTCTCTTCTGCTATCAGTTGCATATTTTGTGGTGTTGGCGGTGAGCATTCTTCCCAAGTTTTCTGTAGTTTTATTTACTTTGATTTCTCTGCCTCTTGTTGGTAGGTTTGTACATAGTTATATTGATGCTCAAACTAATGTGCTAGGTAAACCTCTGGGACTTTTTTCTTTTCCCCCTCATCCATTTTCTAGGTAAAGGTGTAGAACTTCTCAATGGGCAAAGGAGCACCCCTCAAATTTCCTGTGAGCATCGAAGCAGTTGGGGAGAGTATATGGCAAGAGTCGGACTTTTCTGGGTTTCACTTAGTTCTCTGAGGAACTATTATTGCCTGAAACACAGGTTTCTTTGCATAGCATGTAAAGAATTCAGAGGCTTTGGGGGACATAGGTTCTGTTGATCTTTGATATCTCCAGCCTGATGGTATGTGTGTGTGGGGTATGGGTTTTCCATTAAAGGAAATAATGCATTGCAAAGCGTAGCACATAGGAGGTGTTCAGAAGTTGGTGGCTTTTATTTTAATTGCACTGCTGGTTTCTCAAGGGTCTGGAGTGAAGATCTGCAATTTCCTTACCCCCATGATCTCTTTATTATTCTCTTGACTTTGACTTTGTTTTCACTTCTGTTATTCTGACTGTCTTGAGCAATTTTTATCTTCTCAGTATGTCAAATATTTACATTCTTAGAAGTATTCTTAGATTTTTCTTTGGGGAGCAGCAAATTCTTTCTCCTTCTCTTTACCTCTCTTCCTTCTCTCCTTATCTTTTACTCTATAAGGACAAAGGCGGTGGGGGCAGGGTGGGGGGGGGAGCTCCTCCGACCCTTAAAATTTTAAGTTATAATAAATTGCATATACCTACCATAGTCTTAGATTTAAAAAAAGAGTACCTTTCCTTACCCACCATGATCCTAAAGCAGGCTTGCTACAGGTCATGGTCACCAAATGAGTTCTTACAGATTCATAGGGAAACTAACAAATTTAATTTTCTTCTGCTTTTTCTCTAGTGAACAATTCCATTAGACTCATTTGTCTACATTCGTGGGAATGCACAGCCTATTGGATAAACTGAAAAAGATAATGCAGCCATTTAAAAGATCAAAGTAGTGAAATCCTCTCCCCGGCCCCCAGCATCTTGGGCAAGGAGAAAAGTTAATGAAAAAATGCAAATGTTGAACTTTTGGTAATTTAGTTGTATTTCTTAAAATATACTTTTTGTTGGTGTCAGTGTTTTACTGAGTAATAAAATTGGTTAACAGTATTCCCACATGGGGATTTGTTCACATCAGCACATAACAGAGACAGAAGAAGGGATTGGTTTATTCATATTCATGCTCTCCCTCTCTCTCTCTCTTCCCCTCCCTCCCTCCTCTCCACTCCCCACCCCTCCCTTTACCCCCCTTCTCTCTTCTCCCTCCTCCTCTCCCTCCCTGTCTCCCTTATTCATTTTTCATTTTATATCTTCCACTTCCCATTTTGTCTCTTTATAATCCCCTGAAAATTACAATCTAAAAAAAAAAGCAAAGATAAAAAGAAAACTAAACCATGAAATAAATAAGACATTTCTTCACATGAAATTCAAATCAGTTCCTTTTTCCAGATCCTAAGAAGCCTACTTAATTAGATTTTTGCCTGTATCCTGCTAAATATCTGTAATAGGTGAACTGTGTCTGTACATCAGACTCATTTACACTGTATCTGTGTTCTCAGGCTCAGTGTCGCGCCTTCCCATTTGACCCTTTTATTCCTGCAGGGAGAGGTTATATAACTGTTTATTCTTCCAGTTTAGCAAGTTTGTCTATAAAGTTCAATGTTAAATAGATCACCTATCAACCAGCGGGTAATTATTTGATTTTTTTTTTTTTTTTTTTTTTTTTTATTTCTTGTCTGTCCCCTGACCCTGAAATAAATATTCCACGGGGAAGAGATTTTATCTGTATTGTTCAATCCCATATCCCAACATGCAGCAACAGTACCTAGCACATAGTAAATACTGAATTAATACTCGTCAGGTGAGTCATTGATCATTTGTGTGTATGTGTATGTGAGAGAGAGTCTGAGGATTATTTTTCTTTTAGCCACGTTTGTTTTGTTTTGGTCTTTGAAGCAAAAATAGTTCACAGAGAGGACTTTTAAAGTTCATAGTGCTAAATTCAGTGTTATAAGAGTTGGCTAACCTCTTCACCATGTATGAATAGATAAGAAGCTCTTATGTTTTTCTCTTGACCCCTACTACTAATGTGTTTTAGTCTTGCCTTCTGAACTACACTGTAACCTTCTTCAGATGAAGGTGTGTGTCCTGTTGTTTGGGTCCATTCCTTACAGTGCTTAGCACAATTTCTTGCACCTAGTAGGTGTTTCTTAAATCTTTGTTAATAGCAGATTTACCCCGTATCCCTACAAGGACTGTTGACTGGTTAATGTGCAATCAGGAAGTTAAATGTTATGTATTATATCATTTTCACAGGATTTATGTAAATATTATAATTAAGTTCTTTTTGTGATATTAATTCCAAATATAATTACATGAGTTGAACGTGTATTATTATAACAGGATAAATTCTACATATTTGGGGGTGGGGAGAAGGCCTACTATTGAAAATTCACTTTTTTTCCAAATAAAAAAACAACACTTAAATATTTATCTCTAATGTTGAAATGACTGTGTATTTTGGTAGCACCGGGCTACGATGTGTTAGTAATATTTACCCATCTTATCCCTTCTGCACACTTGATTCGATACAGCATCAGTTTTCTCGGGAAACCAAGATGACTTCTTTCATTTGCCCTTCAAATTGGGTAGTGGAGGTGCTGGGACATGATCGCTCCCTCTGCAGGCCTTATGGTCAGACAGCATGGGGGCTGCTCTTTGAGAGGGTAGCCTCTGATTAGGCTAACTCTGGACCCAGACTCTTTAACCTTTCAATAATTCTTCCTCTCCCAAATAAGCAAATGCTGCTGGGGCCCTTTGCTGAAGTCAGTAGAGGAGAATCTATAGCTCCACAGATCAGCCAGAGGGAAGGTTTTCTAAGAGTAACAAATCTTTTCTGTTGCAACCTGCTTTTTCTAGAAGCTTTTTGTCATTCTGGCAGTAAACTGTTTTCCACTTGCTGCCTTAGCAACAAGACCTGAAGTCACTTCCCCCTCCAGTCTGCGGTTTGATTATAAGAACACTAACACCGTACACAGAACTGGAAGAAAATACCATACTGGAGAGACCTGCAGACATTACCTGCTTCTTGGGTCAGAGAATTATTTATGTACATTCTTAGCACCTCCTTGAAAGGAAAAGTCAGACAGGAAGTCTTAGAAGTGATGAATCCAAACCCCACACAGTTGCAAGTCCCTAGCAAATGTGGAGCTAAGGTTCTCGCTAGATGGCTGCATCTGGCCGCAGCAGAGTTCTCTGGCTAGCTCAGAGGAAGAGCCAAAATGTTAAGGAGCCCTTCTTGCATTACAGTCTCAGGCTGAATCTAGTTTCCTCAAGAGTCTGTGTTTAACCCAAGGGTATGAAGTTCACCTCGAGAATAAAACTTTGTTTACCAAAGAATAGAATTCTGATGGATTTTGGCTTCAGGTGTTCCCTTGAGAGCTCATTTAACTATTTCTTACTGAATTCAATTTTATCTGGTAGCAGAACCCACTCAGTACAGACGTGGGTGATCCTGTAACTAGAGGCAAAGGTTAAGGGTTAACTGTAACCTCAGGTGGGCTTGTGGTCCACCAGAACTGAAGACTAGAGAATACCAAAGGATTTAGAGTGGGAATGTACAAGTTGCTATTTTTCTATACTTTCTACTTTACTGTACTTCCCTTAGTATGTTAAAGATGTATGTGACTTCGAAATCCAATCTGGTAGCACCCTGACAAGAAATGATAGAACAATAGGTGAGGAATAGGAATCTGTACATTCCCAGAACTGGTAGGGAATGCAGTGAGTCTCCAAAGCAAAATCCCACTAGGACACAGTATTATGATGTCTCTCTGTTAGGAAATGCTAACGTGTTTTCCTTAATGAATTAAAACTCCAAACTTCTAGAGTTTGCACAGAAACGAAACTCTTCTGTGGGCTTGGGTAACTAGACTCAATATGGGCAAAAGATTCTTGGCTTGCTTCTTCATGTAAAGCTGACTCAGGTCAAGAACATTTTAAATAGACTTTTCTGGGGACTAGACGCTTGAAGAATGAAATGCCGTAGAGCCAGGTCATTTGCAGCTGGAATGTGTACTGCTGTGGCCACAGTGCCTCTGCTGTGGTGCCCGAAGAGGAAGAGCGAGTGCCAGCCTGTGTTCTTGAAGTCTGCCCCTGGGTGGGCCTGCCTCCTCCTAGACGAACCTTCTTAACAGCCACAGCTAGGGACACTCTTCCAGACAATCAGCGTTCTCAGGGTCCAAACCAAGATATTTTGTATCCAGTGATCTCTACTCTTCGAATTTCTGATTAATGCCGAGCGCTGCATTAAACACTTTAAATTCTTACCTCATTTAAATATCTTATAAGGTGTGTGTTACAGACCACATTTTATAGAGAAGAAAACTGAAGTTCAAAAGTTTAAGGCGTTTTGTTTTTTGGTTTTTGGTTTTTTGCCCAAAGTGACAGAACTAATTAAGTGACGCGGCTGGGCGACAACTGTGGTCCTGTTAGACTCGAAAGCACACTCTTCAAAACTCCATAGTGCCTTTCAATTTTAGAGTGCTCTCCTTGGAGGCTTTAGGTTTCATTTCATTAAAGAAGAAAGAATCTCTTTTCACCCACAATATTACAGCTCCTGGAAACTTCTGCCTGGAAACATCCTGTTGTGAACTGTGTTCCGGGATCCTGCCCCCGTCGGGGACGAGGAGACAACTAACCCGGGGAAGGGAGGAGCACATTAGAAACAGACGGTTACATGAGGGCTCACGTGGACAGCATTCATCCCCCTCAGAAATGGCCAATCTGTTGCATATGTGCCTTTCTCAGCGCTGTTTAAGTTTTAATTATCTTCCAACTGTCTGAGCTGCTGTTGAGGATCTCTGAGAGAACAAAGGCCGGCTGCGAGATTTTTCAGCAGTGCTCCTCTCTGCACACTGATGAAGTCACTAGCTGCCACTGCCCTTATTATCAGGTTAAATCAGAGTCTGACTGTGCTTTGGAGAGATGCCGAAAGGAGAAAAAATTAATCTTAAGCTCTGCCCCTTATTCAAAATCTTTTGTGGCAGAGAAAATGTGATATCCACTCCTGTTTAGGTGTTATGACCCAGAAGCAAGTCTGGCTTTGTTTTTCAAAAAAAAAAAAAAAAAAAAAAAGAGAGAGACTGGACCCTCTCCTATCCCCATCCCTTGGACTTTCAATAGTGCAGGTAATAACTTCTCTTCTGCCTCAGGGATGCTCCATTGTGAGCACCATGAAAGAAACATGCTTGTCATCACAGATGGTACCTGTGCTGGTCCCTCTCCCTCTAGGCACTGCTCATGGGTCCAGGCCTCTGAGTTCTCAGTGTAGAGCTCCAGGTACCCCTGCCAGTCACTGAAGTTGAGGGATTAGTGGAAGCCTGTTTCCCACCTTCTAGCACAGACCTTTAGTGAAGAACAGAGTCCTGTGCTAAACAACACCCTGCTGAGAAAGAGGAGTGTGGTGTTTTTCTTGTGACTTGGTTACCGTTTTTTTTTAATGTATTTGAATAAGGACTTCATGCCATTTTTGTGAATTATGCTATAATTTTGTGGAGACTTTGAAAGTATTGTAGAACCAGAATAATTAAACTTGTTATGAGCATTACGTGTAACAGGCTAATCAAGAAGTGTGATGTACAGTGGCGAATTGCTAATTTGACCCGAGGATTATGCGGCAGAGATAACATTATCTTCATTTATATAGAACTTTCTATCTGGAGGCATCTCTCAGTGCTCTTTGAACCATATACATTATCTTGTTTGTTATCATAAGCACCATCATTAAAGCTGTAAAATGTATTCCAGGACAGTCTTTTGTTTGCAGTTTCCTACAATTGGAAGATGAGGGAGGGAGGGAGAGGTCGTATATTTTCTCTTATTTTTGGTATTTGCACCAGGGTTAAGTTTATCTAAAGTTGGAGAACATGGTACCATGTAATGATTTAAAAAGAAGTGGGGGGGGGGGGACATTACTGCATTCCCTTAGGTCAGCGTGGAGTCTTAACCTTAAGAACTGCCAACGAGGAAGGCTCTGATCTATCTGTCATTTCCTGGCTCCTCTACCTTGTACAGTGTTAGGAGAGCTGCCTCTCCTTTGGTGGAGACTCAACCTAGGGAACAGGAAAGTGATCTGATCAAATTCCCCAAACCACATTCCCTCCATTCCCTCCAAGGTTGCAGACAGCAGCACTCAGGCTGTCACGACCATGAGCACCTGAAAGTGCTATGCTGTTTGAGTTCTTGCAGGTTTAAGGAAATGGACAAAATTAGATCCAGGCCACTGTTCCAGGCTTAACACAGCCCTTCCCTTCCAGAAAGTCCGTAGAGACCCGTCACCACCAGCAGTAGAGAACAGCACAATTCCTGTTCTACACAGACCACTTAGAACTTATGTTACACTAACCGCACCTACCCACCCAAACCCAGTAACATCAGTACCTTCTATCTGCCTTGAGGGCTCGAGGGAACAGATCGGGGCCAGCCTCCTGCTTAGCCAGAGGGCTCTGATGAGTGCAGCAGTTGCGGTGACTCTCCACACAGGAAGGATGGTGTCTCCCTGCAGTGGGCATGCCCGGGAGATAGCATTCATATGGGTTATGAAGATGAGTGGCCAGCTCATGTCAAGGAGCAGATGGCTAAATGAGGTGTACCGGGAATGCTGTGAGATTCATGCTTGAAGGAACAGGAGGGAAGATAGCGTATGAGATAAAAACCCCAAATACAGTCTCCTTAATGTGAATATTTTAAATTGGCATTTACATTATACAGTTAACTTGGAGTGATGAGAAATGTAAGGGAATTACCGAATTAGTGAACAGCGATTGACTCAGAAGTAAAATTATATCATCTAAGTCGAAGGTTGTTTTACACAGCAGAGGAAGGATATTACTAAAACCTTGCCCGGTCTGTCATCGCCTAATTGAAATGTGTTCATTTAATATGCCCCATCCTTCAGAGTGCATAGCTCATAATTTGGGAGAGTGCTATCACTTAATCTAGTTATTTTTCCTGGTTCTTCCTTTGAATCCCGGTAAGACAGTGTGTGTGGCACATTCCCCAGGGATTTGTGTGACACTCAGAAGAATGAGTTTGTCTGTTCATTAACCTGTGAACTGGCGGGTCCCTTTGGAGAGTGAAAGGAACAAGTCACTCCAAGGTTAATGCTTGTTTGTCGGAGGTGAAGCCTCCAGGGAGACGCAGAGGGTGAGCAGGCCGGGATGCTCAAGGACTGCCCCATGAAACTCTGCACTGTGTCCGGATGCCAGATCCATGTGGCCAGAGGGGAGATTGCCGAGCAGGCTGGGTCACCTCTGCGGATCACTTCCTCTGGTCAGGAGAAGGCTTCCCAGCAGTCAAGTGGGGTGAGGGTGGGGGCTGGCGTAAGTATATAGGGTTAACTTTCTACAAGGATCTAGGAGCAGTGTTGAAATATAAGAAACTGTGAACAGTTTCAGTGGATCTGTCTTTTACACAAGAAGGCAATATTGATTTCATGCATTTGCCTCCAATGGCTGAAATCTTTCCTTGAGTTGGAAAACATTTGATTTTGCGAGTGTTTGTGCACCTGTGCACAGGCACATTCCTAACCACAAGACGAAGGTAGAAGCGGTTTGTTATTCTCCGGTGTAAATGCCTCATGGACATGCAGTTATACTGACATTCAGGGGTTGAGCTTGAATAGCACCTGGTCTGAATTTCTGGGTAAATCAAATCTAAGTTCTGCTTAGTTCTCTGGAAAGTGGTATGTCCCTAATTTTGCCGTAATTCTTCTGGGCTCAGTTGGAGCTAGCCCTAAGGAGCAGGTAGAGGGTCTGAAGTCAAGTTCAAAGTCTACTTCAGTCCTAGCACACTGTATGTGTACAAAATGTACTTTATTCTGTTGTCTCTGGATTGGTTGTGATAGAAGCTTGTTTTCTTCAACAGATTTTCTTTTTACCCCCAGGTATATTCGAATAGTTGGGACTCACAACACAGTGAACAAGATTTTTCACATTGTGGCTTTTGAATGTATGTTTACAAACAAAACCTTCACTCTTGAGAAGGGGCTGATAGGTAAGTATCACAATTACATTTTTGTACATATGCTTAGATATTTTATCTTCAAATATTTTGCTATCTCATTAACTCATCTTAACCCACCTCTTAATCAGCTTTTGACTAAAAATTGGTTGATTTGAATGCCTTATGGCTGAGTAACATAGAAGAAGTCTTATATTTTTAGAAGTAGTCAAAATAATAATAACCTTAAAAAATATAAATATTGCACTAGGAGTTAAGAATTGATAATGTTCTAGTGATGCATTCAGACTTGCTATGTGAGGAATGCTTATGATAGTCAGGCAAAGCCTTTTACACCAAAGGCTTTTCTATATTTAATGGTAGGTAGGATCACGGAGGAAGTCTGTAGAATATTGATCCAACGCTCATGCTTTCCAAGGCTATGGAAGTATTTTGGCTTTTAATTAGATATGAATGCTGTGCTCACTGTGAGAGTATCTTCTTTTCATGGACACATCAGTCCATGTTTGCACTGTTTAGCCAAGCTCACCTTGGCTGAAAATGCCTGCCTGTAATTTAAATAAGACCGGAGTAACTGAATTGTCATTGTGAAAGTCAGGTTATCTTGTGGGAAATACTGTCTGACTGATCTTTCAGAAGAGTATTTTTAGTTGCTATTTGGTTGTGTTCTGTTGTGTTTTGTTTTTGTTTTAGATAATACTTAGCCTGGCATTGTTTACAGCCCATCCCGGGTCTTGGCACCCTAGATAGCGCGAGCCATGCCCCCGGCTTTTTATACACGTGCTGCAGAGATCCTAGTTTGACTGACTAGTGCCTCAGATCTGTGTCTTTACTGCAGCTTCTTTGGAAAGGGACTCTGTACGTTCAGGTGCCCTTGCCTTGCTATTTCTAAAATAGAATTTTGTCCCTTTATAAAGGGATCCACGTCTTCTCTCCTTCTGAGGTCCCCTCCATCTGGGATGTAACATACGGACACACGTCCTGAAAACATGGTGATGACCAGAACAGGAAAGATGAGTGTAACTTGTAAACGTTTCCTAACTCTTGGGAAGGTCCTAAGTCTAAATTTCCTTAATACCTGCTGTGTCCTAAATGTAATCCTTTACTTAGGGAAGTTTGGAAGACTAATATTAATAGTGTAGCAGGAGTAGAAATTATTCCAATGTGTAGAGAACATTTAGGGCTCAACTAAGATAAATAATTTGGTATTACCTTTGTTGTGCATGTAACTTTTGATATTAAATACAAATGTTAATCACTGTGGCGACTTGTAAGTAATTTGAAAGTCGACAATGCTGAAACATTTCCTGGTATTGTTAAGGCTTTTAATTCTGTGGGCTGTATGGAATTGTGGTGATGGATGGTTGCAAGGAGGGCACATATTTTCACCTGCTACCCATGTTCTGTTATATGTGGGCCCCACTGTGCATGTGATTATGTAGTTAGGGGTGTCCTTACCGAGAAGGATCTTAGAAACCCAACCACCTTCCTAGTCCTGGCGTGCACACCACTTGGCTACCCATCTCGACCCCGTGCACTGCGTTCTTGAACATGCTGCATAGCAGGCACCCTCTACTTCAATCAGTCTCCCCTTCTTATTGGAGGAAGAACAGGTTTGTGGACATGGTAATTATCCAAGAAGCAGGTCTGTGTGGCATGAGAATCCATTACAGGATGAAACTCAGGATCAGTGGTGGTGAGGGATGTTGTTGTTGGTCTGCATTTTTTGTCCAAAGCGAAGTAGTCAGCATTATCAGAAGCCATAATGGTCTCAGACATGTCAGGGGGTGAAAGAAGATTGCAGAGATGCAGGAAGTGTGTTTGGTTTCTGGTCAAACACTTTTCTTCGAGCCCTTTTCTCTGATGCTCATGAGTTTGAGTGCAGAGAGCACTGCAATCATCTGCCTGTCATCGTCCCTCAACTGAATGGGAGCAGTGGGGCAGGTTGGCAGGTATGTACGTGCACTTGGTGGTGGATGGCCTGCAGTGGGATCCCGTCTGGCCCTCCTCCTGCCATCCTCACAGCTCAAGCTGTCCCCACTCTGGGCAGACAGGGAGGCGGTGTGAGTCGTAGGGGAGTGCAGGGGGATTGCATTATCCTTGTCTGACATGGCAGCGCTGCTTAGTTTAAAGGGGCGTTTGAAATAGCAATGGCCAACTTTCCACATTGATGATCTCAGGTGCATTTTGGCTGCACGCAGGCCTCAGCCAGCTGCCCGTCAGGGGCCTCCAAGAAGGGAGTGGTTCTCAGAATCATCTGGAGTCACTTTTAGATGGAGCTGCCTGCTGTTTACTCCTTCCTGTGCCCTGTGAAGTACACACTTCTTCCTTGAGAACCACTGCTATGCACTCCCGGCTTTCAGGGAGGAAAAAAGTAAAAAGTAACATAATATCGTTGTGAATGACTAGTAGGGTATCAGACCCTCCTTTTACGGTTTAAGATTCAGAACCTCTCTCTTTCACAGCTCCTGATCTTTGTTTCATAGTTCCCGCTACTCCCGTTGGGGCAGTACTCTCCTTGTAGGCCTCAAGATTACTTTAAACATATTTGTGGTGGTTTTTTCTTTTAATCAGATTTTAGGATCATTTCTTACAACATACCATGATGCCAGGAAAAAGTAAGCTTTGTGTGGTTTTAGTCCTGTTTCCCAGCGGAGAGTTTCTTGCATGTCCATCCCTCACACATCTTCACTTGTGCAGATTTGTGGGGAAATCCCTGGGAACAGGCCCTACCTCGACCACACTGACCAGATCTGGTGTCAGCCTCTCCCAGCTCATCGGCTGCTGCCCCCACAGCCCCTTCTCATTTGGTGGCTGCTTCTGGATCGCGCTGGGATGTATCCTCGCCTGTGAGAGTCAGCCTGTGATGACCATCTCCTCTTTGTTAGGAGGTGTTGATAGAACTCTAACCTTCTGACCCGTGAGGCATGGAAGGAATAATTAGAATAGATATGACCGCTATTTTACAACCATTCAACCTCCCAAAGAAGGCATTTGCTTTGCCTTAGCACTCCACCTTGTGATACACAATGGCATTTGCCAAGTCCTTGTACTTTTTCATAATAATTGCCAAAGCTTCCTTTCATTTAATCTTGCATTTAAATTCACTTACAGACAACCTACTTTTGTCTGTATGCTGCCCACTTCCTGTCTGTCATATTATTTTGACACCGGTCCCAGACATTTTATCATCTTATCCATAAATATTTCAGTATGTTGTCTCTAAAAAGTAAGACCCCCTTTTTTTGTACCCATAATGACGATGTCATTGTAATATCCCCAAATTGAACTGTAACTTTTTATTGTATTGTTTTTTAAGTTTATTTATTTATTTATTTATTTATTTATTTATTTATTTTTAATTTTTATTTACTTTTTGAGAGAGAGAGAAAGAGAGAGAGCAAGCATGAGTGGAGGAGGGTCAGAGAGAGAGAGAGAGAGAGAGAGAGAGAGAGAATCCGAAGCAGGCTCCAGGCTCTGAGCTGTCAGCACAGAGCCCGACGCGAGGCTCGAACTCACAGACTGTGAGATCATGACCTGAGCTGAAGTCGGACGCTCAACTGACTGAGCCACCCAGGCGCCCCTATTTATTTATTTATTTATTTATTTATTTATTTTGAGAGAGAGCGTGCACACACAAGCATGCGAGGGAGGGCAGAAAGAGAGAGAGAGAGAGAGAGAGAGAGAGAGAGAGAGAGAGAATCCCAAGCAGGCCCCACGCTGTCAGTGCAGAGCCCAACAGGGGGCTCAAACCAACAAATCTTAAGATCATGATCTGAACCAAAATCAAAAGTCAGACACTCACCTGACTGAGCCACCCAGGTGCTCCAGGATATTTAATACTCATAAAAAGTTACAGTTCAAGAGTGACTCTTGATTTTGGCTCAGGTCATGACCTCACGGTTCATGAGTTTGAGCCCTGTGTCAGGTTCTGCGCTGACAGTGAGGAGCCTACTTGGGATTCTCTCTCTTTGCCTCTTTCTGTCTCTCTCTCTCTCTCTCTCTCAAAAAAACATTAAAAAAAAATATATCCAGTCCGTGCTCAGATGTCCCTAATTGGATCAAAGTCTAGAGTGAGTTTATGTGTTTTTACAGGTTATTTAAATCAGAATTCAGATAAGGTCCATACTATCAATAAACAGTATGACTTTTAAGTCTCTTTAAATCTGTAGGTTCCCTTCCACATTTCTGTCCATCTCTTTCTCTCTTGTTTTTCTCTCTATGGATTTATTTGTTGAAGAAACTAGGTTTTTGTCCTGTAGAGTTTCTAACAGCTAGATTTGGGTGATTAAATCCCCATGGTAACATTGTCATTTTTTTTGTTTTTTGTGGTATTTTTTGTAACTTAGTAGTTAGATAGAGACTTAATCTGATTCAGGTTCTGGGGGGTTGGTTTTGTTTTGTTTTTTGTAAAAATGCTGTGTAGGTGGTAGTATATATATGTTTATTAAGAAACACAGAAAATCTTTGATTGTCTCTCTCTTTTGGATGTTCCCCTTCATTCATGATTGTTTCCTGGATTCATTATTTCATAATTTGCAATTGCAAAATGATTATTTTCTTATCGTATCCTTCCTTCCTTATTTAGTGGCTAGGAAGAGAAAAATTTCCTCGACGCTTATTTGATAATTCTGAGATGCAATTGGCCAGGGAAAAGAAGGGTAAATGTCACACCCTTTCTGTGTATTTGCCATTTTCAGGTAGGTAGTTACCTACCCTCTTACACATGGGACCACTGAGAATTGTTGGTGGGGACTGTTGGCAGGGGAAGGGAGAGGAATACACATCATTTTCAATTTATGGGATTAAACAAATTGGACACCTTTTGATCACTTGCAGTTACTATTATTGACATTCAAGTTGTCCCCTTCTTTAGCCTTTTCATACTGGCTCTTGAGTCCTTCTGACATGACCTCCATAGTCCTTAATAATTCCTTGATTTCTGGCAGGACATGACATCCTGGGTTCGTTTTGTACATTTCCTGCCCCGATCTGGAATCAGCCATTTCTGCAAGAAGCCCTGCTTCCTTTCAGTGGGAAATGACATTTGGAAACCTCAGCCTAAGCCCTTGCTGCTGGGATGGTCACTATTTCTGGGTCTTTCTAGTGGATGGAACTAGGAAATGCGTGCACATTTCTTTATGTGTTTATCATATATTTGACAGGTTAAATATATCATGAGTGCATGCTGACACATCCAGTTAAAATTCAGTACGCAAAGTTTTTGTTTAGCCTTTCGTCTTGCAGCTCCTTTTTCCCATACTAAAAATCTTGGTTACCAGTGATACAGCACAATAATTCATTCGCTTTGTCCCCAGAACATACAAAACAGCCTCAGAATTACAGTATCATTGCTACCATATGGTTACTGAAAATAGTTTAAGATTTTTGCAATTATTTTTGGGGCCCTTAGGGTATATCCCACTAGAGATATATATTAAAATTACTGTGTTATAAAGTCATCTAAAATAATTCTCTGTGTGGTCATGCCACTGTTTCAGTATACAGTTGGATTCATTTACTCCATTTTGCTTTCAGTGTTTGGGAATTGCCTTTAAAGATTTTTTGTTTTGTTTTATAACCGTGTAAACTATATACACAGTTCCAAAGTGAAGTCTGCAAAGAAGCTGTATTTAAAGAAATCTAGCTTCTGTTCCTGTCCCTTCTACTCCTATAGGTGATCTCTTTTCAAAACCCTTGAGTTTTTTGGGTTATCCTTCTATTTTAAATGATGAAAAATAAATAAACCAATATATTTTATTATGTTATATTACATATAATTTATATTTTGTATCCTCGTCAGTATTCTTTGATAATTGGTAGCACACCATGTGCTATTCCTACTTTCTTTCTGTGGCTTGCCTTTTTGTACTTAACACTCCTCCCAGAACTAGCTATATAGGAGGATACAATGCATTCCTTTTTCTAGCTGCATGGTAGTCATTAGAATAGATGTACTGTAGTTTATTTGTTCAACTAGTTCTCTGTTGATGAACATTTGGGTTGCTTTCTGTCTTCCCCTACAAATTGTGCTATTGCCTTGGGTAGAAGTCTTTTCCTGGTTTTCCGACTCTGTCCTTGGGCTAGATTCCTAGAAAGGGGATTACGTGGTCAGAGGGTAAATGCATGTTTAATTTTGCAAGGTGTTGCCAAAATCACCTTCACAGGGATTATACTATTTTGACGTTCTCATTGGCAGTATAGGAGAATGACTGTTTCCCCACAGCTTTGCCAGCGGAGGGTAGTATCACGCTTCTGGCTTGTGGCCAGTTTGCTAGGTGAGAAATGGTGTCTTCGTGCGCTTTTAACTACATTTCTCTTTTGAGAGAAATTGAGCATCTTTTCGTATGTCTAAGGGCCATTTGCATTTTTTCTTTTTTAAATAGCTCTTCTCTTCTTATGAGTCTTGTAGATGAATAGAGAATATGCTTTTAGTAAGACTTGGGGGAGCAGTAAACACTTTACACTGATATTAGACTGTGGTATTTAGCATTACATGAGTCTAGTTTCCCTTCTTAAGGTCTCCTACTTCTTCTGGGAAACATAAGCTGTCATAAGTCCCTCTCCGTCCTTATCTTTGGCTCTACCGCAGCTTAAGAAAGAGATAGTAGGCTAGAGCATGGAGCCCTAGGCTCAAAATTGGAAGGCTTTAACCCTTCCAAAGAACAAGAAGCTTCCATTACCAGCTTTAGGCCTTTAAGGGCTACCTCTGTGTCTGCCGGCACGTATCCATGAGGACCAGTGGCTCTTTTGCTCTAGTTTCTTGTTAGTAATTGATGTAGGGCAACCCAAATACAGGAATTCTGTTTCTGAAGCTCTGGGAGCACTCACTGCCACCGCCACTGCCACCATGGAGTCGTGCTGTCTGCACAGGAACATGGGAGCCCGTGCTCATCTGCCACCAGAAGCAGATAGAAACATTTCCTTTCTTCCTCCCACTTTCCGGTCTCTCACTAGTTTCTTCTACTGGCAGAACTTCACCAAAAACCAAGCTGGCAAGCTTGGGAGATGTGGTTTGGGGAACGTTAGCCTCCGAGATACTCTGAGAGTATTTAGTTGGGCTCTGAAGGAGTAGAGATATTTTCTTGCCTGGTAAGAGAAGGCTTCTTGAAGAATAGTAGTATTCTGAGGGGTGCCTGGGTGGCTCAGTCGGTTGAGCGTCTGACTTCAGCTCAGGTCAGGGTCTCATGGTGTGTGGATTCGAGCCCTACGTCGGGCTCTGTGCTGACAGCTTGGAGCCTGGAACCTGCTTCGGATTCTGTGTCTCCCTCTCTCTCTCTGCCCCTCCTCCATTTACTCTCTGTTTCTCTCTCAAAAAAATGAATAAATATTAAAAATTTTTAATGGTATTTTGAGCTGGGCCCTGAAGAATTCAATAAATAGTATAGAGCACTACAAAAGTGCTAATTCACATAGCAGCAAAAATGGCTGATGCTCAGTGCGCTCAGAAGAGCTGGAAGCAGGAAATAGAAATAGGTTGTCTATAGTTGCTACTGTCATCTGAAAGTATTTTGAAATTGTAACAGTGTGTTTAGAATTCCGTTAAGTTCCTGGGGAAATAAACAGTTACAAATCTGTGCTGTGAAGGGCTTTTGGCATCCACTGAACTAAGAATATGACTTCTGTGCTTTGCAACTGTGTTTAAATAATAAGTGTACTCTGGAGCAAAAACAGAGATTTGGGGGTGGGAGAGTTCACTAGGGGGTGAACGTGTTAGAATGTGGCATCGAAGCAAGCTTGCAGGAGGTGGCAGAGGGGCCCTAAAGACCTTAATGCATATGGTTTCCTAAAATGACACTACTGAGTGTGGACTAGTCTAGACCAAGAGGCTATGCTTTTCCCAGCCTATTTCTCTAACCAGATATTAAAGCTGGTTCTAATTGTCAGTGAAGCTTAACTTCTTTATCTACTGTAAATTACTTGGCATTAAGCAGACATTTATTAAGAGGCTGCCAAGTATATCTTAGGCACTGGGGATTGAAAAATACAGAGGTGTAGTTTCTGCCTTGGAGGATCGTGTGAGCTAACGGAGGAGAAAGACACTTAAATAGAAGGTGACAACACAGTAAAATAGTTCATCTATTGGGAGATTTCAGCAGATGCTACATGAACACTGGAATGGGGGCACCCAACCTGAGTTGGGGATGGTGTCAGGGAAGAGCCCCCAGTGGAGGTGATGAATGGGTCAGTCCCTGAACAAAGTCAGAAAGTGGAGGGTCAGGGGAAAATCACGGAAAATGATCAGTGTGTGCAAAGGCCTGTCTATCTCTGACCTTCTTCAAAGCCGGTGCCCGTTCCAGTGGACCACCTTGCATCTGGTCAAAGGGTTGGAGTAAGAGTTAAGTTAGTTGTGGTCTCTCAACCTTCCTGAGGAGAAGGTTAAGCACTGTCTTCTTACAGGATCTTAGAGTTTAAAAACAAACTCAGATAAAGTAAATGCCCCACAGTAATGCCCACAGAATGTAACACAGTTTGCCTCCTTCCCTAGTGAGCCTGTGTTCGCCAGTGGAATGGGCTCCAGTTCTTACGTTGGGCAGAGGGCGAAGGAATGGTTAGAAAGCAACTTACTCATAACCATTTAGGATTCTCAGTCTAGTGTGTGGTCCTTGGTGCACATGGAAGTTTCATTTTCCTTTATACCTATATTTTGTTTCTGGTGGTGGTGGTGTTTTGTTTGAGAATAAAGACAACCTGAAAAAGATTTTATTGCTCTAATTTTACAGAATTTGCTTCTGTAATTTACAGGATTGATTTTTTTTTGGATCCTACTTAATATATCCCCTTGTTTGTAACAGTGGTATAGTGGGGTGTGTGTGTGTGTGTCTGTTCATCCAGGTTAATGTAAACATGCACAAGTTGTCTTAAATAGGACATCATGGAGCATAAATCCAACATTATGCAATAGTATCACTTTCTCACAAACCATGGTTCTCCCTCAAACTAGCATTAAGAATAGCCACGTTGTAAATAGGCAGGGTGTTTCTCTGGCACCTACTATGAAGGATGTTCCAGTGGTCAAGGGGGTGTAAAATCTAATTTTGTTGGTCTAGTCCCTAGTGCAGGCCTCTACCCCAAACCTAGTAGGTAGTTTTTTAATTTAATATTAAAAAAATTTTTTTTTTACATTTGATTTATTTTTTGAGAGAGAGAGAGAGAGACAGAGCACAACTGAGGGAGGGGCAGAGAAAGAGGGAGACACAGAATCCAAAGCAGGCTCCAGGCTCTGAGCTGTCAGCACAGAGCCCGACGCAGGGCTTGAACTCACAAACCGTGAGATCATGACTTGAGCCCAAGTTGGATGCTCAACTGACTGAGCCACCCAGGCGCCCCTAATTTAATATTTAAATAGATAATACAAATATATATACTTATTTCCCCCTTTTTATTAAAAATCATAGCACATATTCTCATACATTTTTTTCAATTCGTGTTTCTTGGCGATCTTCCCTTACCAGTATACATAGAGCTTTCTCATGCTTTTGATTTTTACATTTGTGCAGTATTCCATTAAATAGAGGTCCTGTAATTTATTTAAACAGTCCCCTTTGATAGACATGTAGGTGTTTCCAGTATTTTACTATCAATAACAATTCAGTAATGACCCATTTTATAAATAGTGAGGCTTAATCAGAGGTGATTCTAATAAAGCCTAAAACAAACAAACAGACAAACAAAAATACCCATTATAATTCCCAGGACCAGCTATATAATTTGCAAGGCAGAAGGCAAAATGAAAACATGGAACCCCTGTTCAAAGAACAGGCAAAATGCTATTAAAGGTACTTGTTTCCCTTTTCTCTTTCTGCACATTACTCTATGTTCATCACATTAATTTTACACTTAATCCCCTTACTTATTTCACCCATCCCTCCATCCACCTCCCCTCTGGCAAGGAGAGTTCATTCTATGCATAAGTCTATGTTTTTGTTCCCTTTTTTTCTTCATGTGTTCATTTATTTCTTAAATTCCACATATGAGTGAAATAATATGGTATTTGTCTTTCTCTGCCTTATTTCACTTAACAGTGCAGAGCCCGACATAGGGCTCGATCTCGTGAAACGTGGGGTCATGACCTGAGCTGAAATCAAACGTTGGCCACTTAACTGACTGAGTCACCCAAGTGCCCCCAACACTTGTTATTTCTTATCTTTTTTATTCTAGCCATTCTGACAGGTGTAAGGTGATATCACACTATGGTTTTCATTTGCATTTCCCTGATAATTAGTGATATTGAGCATCTTTTCATATGTTCATTGGCCATTTGTATGTCTTCTTTAAAGGCACTTTGAAAAAAATGTTTTTCCTTTCTTTTGCAATCTTTCTGCTTGGCGTGGTGTTGTGTGTGTGTGTGTGTGTGTGTGTGTGTGTGTGTGTGTGTGTTTTCAACAACAGATTTATTTTTTTTAAAGGAATGGATTTTGAGGAGAAAAAAAACATGGGGCAGAGGTATGGAATAGAAAATAAATAGAATGTGAGCCATTTTGCTAATTGTTTTATGACCACAACAGATTCATGTGGAGAATTCCCTGTACAAAAGAACACAATAAAGGGGCAAAGATTGAGGTGATCCCTAAGGCGAGGCTGAAGATTTCAGTCTCTGGTATTTGGAATAGGCTGTGGTCCTTGTTTTTAGATGGGTCACTGAGTGTGTGACATAGCCCACATATTGGACAGCATAATGGCCACTTGACCCAGACAGAAGTAGCTTAAAGTGTTTGGTTTCATGTGTCACATAACTAGCCAGGTTCCTCCCTAGGATGCAGTACCAGGTTGGGGAGAGGAGCTACTTCTTGTCAAGCTCCTTCTTAATATGAGCTACAGTGGCTTTCTCCACGTTCCATTTCAACACCAAGCCCTGTTGCATCGCCTCCGACATATTGGCATTTTGGATCACAGCCTTCGATGGCACAGGGTTACAGGGGAACAGAGGATGGCCTACCGCAGCAGTCTCCAGGGGGAGGGGCTGGTGACACTCAGACCCAGCGGGAGCCACCTTTGCTACCTAAGCCATGGAACATCTGGGGTGGCATGATGTTTCTGTTTACCATTTAATGTCATTCGAAGTAAAGAAAATTTAAACTTTTTCTGAGAGAGAGAGAGCATGAGCAGGGGAGAGGGGCAGAGGGAGGGAGGGAGGGAGAGAGACACAGAGAGAGAGTGCAAATCTTAAGCAGACTCCATGCTCAGTGTGAAGCCCAGTGCAGGGCTCAAGCTAATGACTGTGACATCATGACCTGAGCCTAAATCAGGAGTCGGATGCCTAACCAGCTGAGCCACCCAGGTGCCCTGAAAAAATAAACCTTTAAATTATTAGCACAAATTTTATCATTCATCTTTATATTATGTATTGGTGGTTTTATTTATTTTATTTAAAAAAAATTTTTTAACGTTTATTTTTGAGACAGAGAGAGAGACAGAGTATGAACGGGGGAGGGTGAGAGAGAGAGGGAGACACAGAATCTGAAACAGGCTCCAGGCTCTGTGCTGTCAGCACAGAGCCCGACCCGGGGCTCGAACTCACTGGCCGAGAGATCATGACCTGAGCCAAAGTCGGACGCTCAACCAACTGAGCCACTCAGGCGCCCCATGTATTGGTGGTTTTAAATGCAGATAAAAGAGCATTTATCTTACGTGTGGAACCAAAATTTTACAGTTCACATTTGGTAGCTCATGTGTATGTGTTTAGTTCTTACCAGAACAGTGGAAATTCTGCGCAAAACTGAATTTTTTTATTTCACTTCTTAATTCACAGACATTCCATAAAAACTCTCCACCCTTGGCTTAATCGGTAAGCCTCCTTAATAAGGAAGGACTGAGGGGGAAAGGAACTATGGGTTGCCTGATCTTTTCCTTCCTTTTTTATCTTATTACTACCAGCATAAATATTTGGCTATAATAGGGAAACAGGAGTGAAAAAAGACAGAGAAGTTCCAAGGCAGTTCCTTGGTCATTAGTGCTTCTTGGAGCACTGTTGCCTTCTTTCTCCCTTGGAGGCAAGTTCTACCTTGGGGAAGTGTGGCTTCTCTAGGCTGTCAGCAGCCTCACTCACTCAGTCACACTCACAGTGTGTTTACGTCGTCCTTGCTTTGAGTCTCATTCAGCACCTATATGGTGTGGGTTCACTGGAATTCTGTACTCAGGGGGCAGCAGGTAACTGTGGACACACATGTTGCATATCTCCTGTATTCATAGGCTTGCTCCATAGTTCCATCAGACTTTACTTAAAAAACATAAATTCAGAGATAAGATTATTAAGAATTTTAAGACCAATACAATAGAGCGTTAAACTCATGGCAGGTCGCTTCTGAGTGCAGGGCCTGTCTGAGAGCACTGGTTGCATGCCCATGAAGGGGCCCTGATTACCGCTGTTATTTAACATTGGTACGTCTGGAAGTTCTGGTGTGGGGACCCGGGGAAGAACACAAATAGGTGTGATAAATATTGAGGAAAAGGGACCAAATACCATTATTTGCAGATGAGATATGATAAGACATCCAAGGAAATGAACTGAAAAATTACTAGAACTAACAAGAACTCTGAGGAATGTAGCCAGTCACAATAATAAATACAAATAAAGTGTTCTCAAAACAAAAACAACCCAGGGAAAATATAATGAGGGAAATTCCGAAATTCCATTCATAATAGCATTGAAAACTGCCAAACACCCAGTAACAACCCATGAGCCATACATTAGTCCATCCCTAGCCCTGTGACCAAGGATCAGCCATCTCCAAACCCCCCTTACGCCTTTAGAGATGGGAGCAGGGTCAGGAAAGCAAAGGTGGGAGCCGTAACTGTAGATTATGAGGGGAGCACGCCAGGAAGATCTGCCAGAATTTTTAAACTTTTCTTCCCCTCACAAACAACAAATACCTACCAAGGAATAAAATTAATAAATCCACATGTTCTAATTAAAACTATAAGTCTTTAAGAAACACTGAATAATGGAAAGACGTATTTCTGGATGGAAAACTTTAATGCAGTAAAAATGTTGGTTCTTCCCATCTTAATCTACCAGTTTTATGCAAGACGACTCAGAATCCCAACTGTGCTTTAAAAACAAAACAGAACAAAAAACTTTGAGTTAAAAAGAATTTTTCCAAGAGAATAAATACATGGAAATCCCTTCCCAAAAAACAGAAAAAAAAAAAAAAAAGAGAGAGGTCTAGTATTAAGGTATTAAAATTAGTACTACATACTGCAGTAGTATGGCATTAAATGCAAGAATAAACTGGTAGATAAATTAAGCCAACTTGGAATTAGATCTTAGCATATGTAAGAATATAGTGCAGGATAAAAATGACATTTCCCATGAGTTGAGAAAGGAAAGGTAATATAGTAAATGCTGCAGCAGTTGGTAACTAAAAACACCTGAGATTTTCCCCACATACTGTATACCAAAATAGTTTCCTGTTAAGAGTTATATTGTATAATATTACTCCAGAAGAACCACAGAGAACTGTTAATAAGTATTTATCTGAGCTCAAGGTTGAGGAGGTACTTCCTCGGCACAAAAGCAAAGGCAGAAAGCACAAATAGAGCTCAAAGGTGTTTGACAAACTGGGAGAAAATAATTGCAGCATACATGAAAATGAGTAATTACCTTTAATATAAAGAAAGTACTTTCAAACGAGTAAAAAAGTTGTGGATTCCCAGGGTACGTGTGTGACTCAGTCAGTTAACCGTCCGTCTTCGGCCCAGAGCATGAACTCATGGTTTGTGAGCTCTGAGCCCTGCATTGGGCTCTGGGCTGACAGTGTGCGGAGCCTGCTTGGGAATCTCTCTCTGCCCCTTCCCCACTCACTGTCCCTTTTCTCTCTCTCTCTCAAAATAAATGAATAAAATAAATTCATTAAAAAAAAATGAATTCCCAGCAGGTAATGTGCACAAACAGCAATTTATTAAAAAGGAAAGAAAAAGCATAATTGTCAATAAACTTGACAAGAGTGTGGCCTCACTAATAATCAAAGAAATACAAACTAAGATACCATTTTTGTCCTCTTTTATCGGCAAGTATTTTTAATTTAAAATTTTTCATATACATGAGCAATACAATCATTTCTCACCAAAACACAAACACAAAAATATATACAGTGAAATAAGATATTTCCATTTTAACACGTATTAGCCTAGTTATTGCTAAACTTGAGTATCTTTATGTTTATTGGCCATTCCTACTTTTTTTATGAATTATATCTTCATGTTCTTTCTCAACTTCTTTTTTGATTGCTTGTGTTTTTTATTATTAATTTGTAGATTATGGATAATCATTCTTTGTCTTTTATACATGTTGCAAATATCTTCTCCCTCACTGTTATTTTAACTTTGTGATGTCCTTGTTGTGCAGAAGTTTTTTATTTTGACTTAGTCATACCTGTCAGTCATTTCTTTTCTTTCTTCTGGATTTTGTGACTTGCTTCGAAACTCCATCCTCAGCCCAAAATACAAAAATGTGCTCCTCTTTCACTGTTGTCAGTGGTTCGTTCTTGTTGTCTTACTGCTACATGTGTGTGTAGCATTTAGCTCTTCAATCCATTTAAGTTTTATTCTGTGTTTGGTCTGAGGAAGGGGTTCCCCTTTTATTTCTAAAATATGTGACAAGTTGGGGGCACCTGGATGGCTTAGTCAGTAGAGCATGTTACTCTTGATCTCACGGTTGTGAGTTCAAGCCCCATGTTGGGCATAAAGCCTACTTAAAAAAATAAATAAAAATAAAATACGTGACCACTTGTTCTGAAATCCTTTATTGATTATTTCATCCTTTCCCACATTGATTTAAAATAGCAGGTATCCTGGATCTCTCCATCCTAGATTCTGTGACACATCATTTAAATAACTGCAGCTTTATAATCTATTTTGCTGCCTAGTATTGCAAATCCACATTTATAGCTATTCTTTTTCTAAATTTTCTGGGCTATTCTTTCAGATTTTCTTTTCCAATGAACTTGAAAATCAGCTTGTCAAGTTTCATTTCAAAATCGTGTTGGCAAAAATATTTTAAATGAAAATACTTCATATGAGTGAGGCTGTCACGATATGGGCAATGTCATACTGTGGAGAAACGTGTAAGTTTTCTTGAAGGCAGTTTAGCAATAGATGAAGTGTCTTGAAAATACCCCTCAATCTACTACTTTAGTAATTTATCCTAAGGAAATATGCAGGAAGAACATTTCTTTTACATGAATGTATAATGCAGTGTCATATTTATGATAACCAAAAAAGTGGAAGGACTGCAATGTCTAACAATAGGGGCATAGTGAAATAAATTCTGGCACGTTCACACATCAAAATTTCTATATAATCATTCATAACATAGGGAAATGCTCGTAATATAAAGTAGAAGCAGGATGCCATCTTTATAGCCAAACTGATGCCAGTATTTTAAAGATAGTATGTGTATTTTTATATGTGCATATATTAATTTGCTAGGGCTGCCATAAAAAAATACCAGAGCCTGGGAGGCTTAAACAACAGATGTTTACTTTCTCCCAATTGTAGAGGTTGGAAGTCCAAGATCAAGGTGTCGGCAGGTTAGGTTGGTCCTGAGGCCTCTCTCCTTGGCCTGCTGATACCTGTCTTCTCACTGCGTCTTCACGTGGGTTTTTCAGCATGCACTCCCATCCCTGACGTCTCCTCCTCTTCTGATGAGGACATCGGTCCTGTTGGAGCAGGTTTCCACCCTTATTTAATCTTGATTATCTCTTTAAAGGTCCTATCTCCAAATACAGTCACGTTCTAGGTTAGTGGGGGTTACCCCTTCACATTATGAATTTGCAGGGTACGGGACACAATTCAGTCTATAACAGTTCATGAAAACAGCCCTTGTTATAACAGGACAATAAGAAGAACATCAAAATGTTAATTGAGGTTATCTGGATGATGAGATTGTAGGCAATTTTAATTTTTTAATTATATTCTCTGCATTTACATATTTTCTTCAGTGAATGTGTGCTACTTTTATGATCAGAAAAAAATATTAATGTTTCTTTTTCAAATAAAGCTATTTCCACACTGCCTATCCTAAGAGAGAGACAAGGCAGGGTGGATAGGGCCAGCACCGGTGCCCTCCAGGCACCACAGCACCCCACGTGCTCCCAAATATAGCCCACTAAATTAAGTCCTATTTCTGGGTTAGGTAGGGAATTTCTTTGTGAAGTATAGTGATTCACCTGATGATGATTCTGTCAAGTAAACCAGGAGTCCCTGAGAATCTAGATGAAAGATGCCAAACAAAAAAAAGAAGATATACTGTATAATTCCACTTACAAGCAATTCTAGATCATACAAATTCACATATACTAACAGAAAGCAGATTCACAGTCCTCTGGGGCTGGGGGAGGGATTACAGAGGGGCATGAGGAAGCTTTCGAGGATGATGGAAAGGTTTGTTATCTTGATTATGCTAATAGTTTCATGGGTGTGCACGTATGTCTAACTCATCAAATTCTACATTTCAAATATTTGAAATGGTCTGTGTGTCAATTATACCTCAAGAAAGATGTTTAAAAATGAGAAGAGGGAATTGGAAGGAAAAATTCCAATAGCCTTTGGGGCCTTACAGTATTCCTTATTTATTAAAATAGCAACGCGAGGGCCGTGCTTCTGTGAATCAAATGAAATCCTTGGGATTTGGAAGCTGTTGGAGCAGGCTGCTGTGTAAAATGTTTTGGGAGGGGACCTCTAAACCTGATGGCCTTTTCCTGCCTCATAATTCAGTGTAACAGGGCTTGGGTGTGTCACTGATTTGAGTAAAATTAAGTGATTGCATGATACTGGGTGCCTGGTAGGTGAGCCAGTCCGGGACGCAGCAATCTTTTTGAATTTATTGGCTCGTTAATATTGTGAAGATGGGTATGTTTCTTTTATAGCTGCATTCGATACTTAGCTTTTTAAAGACAGGAACTGGTACAGTGCTACAAGAGAGAAATGTACTTAAAATCACAACATTACCTGTGGTAAAATTATCATAAAAACCACCCAGTACTGAAGCAGGGGATTACTTCAATCCTGCCCTCATAATGACAGGCAATGGTCGTTGGTGAAGTTGTTTTCCATGAAGCTGTGTTGAAATCAACTAAAATGGCAATAAAGTGGAGTGTAAAAATGAGGGGCTCAAGTGAGATGTAAAAGTGCAGAAGGTGTTAGATGTTCAAATTAGAATCTTCAGGAAATGATTCTGTAAAATATTAAAGATGAATTGATTGAGTTCTAACTTCAGGACTGTAGGCACCACAGGCGGCCCTTGTGCCTGCCGGAGGCAGACGCTGCACCCCCGTCCTAACTGGGCAGCTACTGCTTTGCTATTGGCCAGCGAAGCCGGCTAACACAGCAATGGTCTTTGGTGGCAAACGATAGTTTAGGGAAGAGCTTAGAGCCCCATTTCCTTCCTTCTTGCTCGAAACCAAGGAGCCAGTTGCCCCAGGAGCATTATCAGACTTTTTCCCAGTGATCCTTTGATGAATGTTCAGTGGTTGCTGGTTATAAAAAACTGGAAGCACACCTCAGTAAAACCTCAGCGAGCTGTGGAAGCACACGAAGACATGTATCATCAGAGATATTTTTATATTATAGAAATAACTTATATCGATGCTGCATTCCAAATGTCAAATGTATTCCCCTCTTGCCCCCACGGCCACTACCATCTGAGTGCGAGCCACCACTGGCTCTAGCACTGCTGTCATGCCTGGCTACTCAGCAGGGTCCCGCATCCTCTCCAGTCCTTCCCGTTGTTCTCCACACCCCCATGGAGCACTCCTTTGCCCAGAGTCACTCAGAGCCTTCCCGTTCCTCTTAAGAGAAATTCAGTCTTCACCGTGGCTTGTGAACCCGTGTGTAATCTGAAGCCCGCATACTTGCTTCAGCTTATACCAGTTCCCATCTAGCCTTCTGCTGTTCAAGCCGCAAGCCTTCTCTTCATTCCCAGAACGGACAGGGCATTCTCTGACCACGGGGCCTTGCACTTGGCATTCTCTCCGGAATGTCCCTTACTCTCCCCCCATTACACCTCACCCCCTTTATCTAGGTAACCTCCTATTGATCCTTTAAATTTCAGTTTAAATGTTACTTCTTAAGAAAAGTTTTACCTGACCCTCTACCTTTGTATGATGCTAATAGATATGGATTTTTTTCCCTTCAGAAGCTCTTAGTTTCATTTGCAATGATACATTTTATTCACATGGTTTGATAATAGAAGGGACCGTGTCTGTTTTGTTCACTGCTATATTCCCAGGACGTGGAATCCCAATACTCAATAAATGTTTATTGAATGGATGGATGGACAGAATGGTGTGCTGCATTCTGAGGACCAGAAGATTAGCCCAGATTCTGGTTCCCACTCTGCTGCCGATTTGCCATGTAATATAAGACAGCATCTCTCTGAGACTCAGAATTCTCAGCTATAAAATGAAAAAACTAACCGAATGATCTGTTTCTTTTTTGTTTTGTTTTTAAATAAGCATCCTTTGGGTGTAGATAATTGTGTTAATCATATACCTCAGGGCATTAATACATCATCCTCGGTGTTCCAAGCAAGGCCTTTTTTTAAATTTGTGTTTCTTCTTTGCTTTGAACCCTGCTTCTGTTCTCCTTCTCTGTGACATCATCTTGAGCATGTTTGGCTATATCCTTAATATGCACTTATATTTGTAAAATCTATAACATTGGCATGTCTTGTATATGTGTTTTCATCTTCAAAAATGTTCGTATGCTATAAATCTTATTCATTTTCATACTTTTTTCAAGGAATATTATGTTTTTAAGACCTATGTATCATTGCTTCTTAATGTGACTTAGCATTCCATCATAATTATAAATATATTAACAAACTTATATAGTCCTACTTTTTGCCAGACGCTATCTAAGCTCTTATGTACAATCATTTAACCCTCTCAACAGTCTTGTAAGGTAGGCAGTTATTCTCTTACCTGTTTTACTCATTCATTCTCCATTGTGATGGATACCTAGGTTGCCTCCAGATTCCTGCTCTCAAAAACAGCCCTGTGACGAATGTCCTTGTATCTATCTCCTTTGTACCTGCATGGGGATTTCTCTGGGACCTGTATTCAAAGTATGATCCTTGAGCACTAAAGCACACGGCTTTCATTCTGCCCCTTGCTGCCAGATTGCCTTCCTGTATGGCTGCTGCTTGTTCGCATTCCCAGCACCAGGAGTGCATGAGAGCGCTTTTCCTCCTCATCCCCTTAACCCACATACAAGGTGGGTGTTCTGTTCTTTGCCCTTACAGTGACCTGATGGCCCTAAGGTCATAGTGTTGTTCAATTTGCACTTCTTTCATTCCTAGTGAGTTTCTTGCCACTGCTGCTGCTACCACCCCAGTGCAAGCCACCACCATCCCCCCAACTGCTGCGTAATGTTTCTGCCCCTGGCTCTTCCCGCCTCCTCTCTAGTCCTTCCCACTGTTCTCACACTCGAGCCAGGGTGAGCCCATTGGAACACCCTTTTGCTCAGAATCACTCAGAGTTTGTTTTTTTTTTCTTTAATCCATTGAAATGATAGATGCTCTGATGATGACCCCTACTTGCATTCCTAAGATAATTGCTACTTGAACATGATGTATTTTCTAAGTAATTGGATTTGGTGGTGGTTAATATTTATTTTAGAATATTTATACCTATTTTCTTTCTTTCTTTCTTTCTTTCTTTCTTTCTTTCTTTCTTTCTTTCTTTCTAGTTAGTTAGTTAGTTAGTTAAAGTAATTTCTGTGCCCAACATTGGGCTCAAATTCACAACCCCAAGATCAAGAGTCTCATGCTCTTCCAACTGAGCCAGCCAGGAGCCCCTACGTCTATTTTCTTAAATAAAATGGGCCTGTAAATTTCTTTTTTTGACCCATCTCTAGGTCAGTTCACAACCAAAGTTATATTAAAATGACTTGAGCAGCTTTCCCTCCTTTTCTGTTTTCTGGATCAATTTGTAATAAGAGATAAATTATTTATTCCTTGAACTAAAAGGTTCTCAAGGTTCTTTTCTAACTATAACTTCGATGACTTGATGAGCTCTGGTAGCTATGGGTTTCTTACCAGTGTTTCACTGGTCTTGTGGATTAGCCAAGCAAATTCACAAGTATTCATCACCTCAGTGATACAAGAGAGGGTTAACTGACCGTGCATGCAAAAATGGTGTGTTTTCCATCGTGTGTACAGATGGCTGTAAACAGGAGCTCCATGACCAACTCATAACTATTTTCATCCATGCATCGGTTTTACTAAATTGTAACCACAAAAATTTCGTATAAATTATATCTAATACATTATAAAGGAGCTTTCTTGGCCTTACTCTCACCCCAAATGACTTCCTGGACTCTCATTTCCTTGCCCATAGAAATACACTGCTTTATTTTATTCCTTCCTCCTCCCTTCTTTCCTCTTCTCCTTCCCATCTTTCTGATTTTTATGGCTCTAGAGAAAAATTGGGTTCTTTGAGCCTAAAGACAGAGGCATTGCCAGAAGGGGTGGGTTTTGCAAAATTGGAATTGTAGGTAATGGAGGGAGGAGATTCAATCTCTGCAAATTTAGCAGGTGATATAGAAGAAATTCTCATGCAGGTGCATATTCCATGGTGAAGAGCTTCTGGGGCAGACACAGGGTGTTGGTGTCCATACCCAGTGGCTTTGGAGAACTTGAGCAGTTACACACTCACTCTTGTGAGCTTAAGCCACTTGGACAACTGCATCATGATTCTCTGAATCTCAGTCTCAGCTGGGACATGTGACATCACTATTCTGACATCTCCCATTCTTCTTAGTACATACCACTTTAAACCATAATAGTAATTTTTATATCATGTTATTTTTATTTCTCATTTGGCTGAGGACACAGTGCATGCAGAGAACATTACTCGTCAGACAGCGACTACCCGGCACACACAGTCCATATAATGGCAGTTAAGCTGAGATCCAGAGACTGACAAACAAGCTATAAAATCTAAAAGGCAGGATTTCTTGTGGTAGATCGGTTATAATAATTTTATGCCTCAGTATTTTACATTTGTGACATTTTGTATAATAAACAATTAACTGCCTGCTTTTGACATTTGAAAGTTAATGTGAAGAGAGTTATAAAACAGACACTGTAAACATCACCTCCCAAAGTGAAGTGGTAAATGGCTATCGGCCTCTGGGAGGGTAAGACCTAATTATTCCTCACAGTGCACTCTGTACCTTTTTACTACCAGTTTGGTTTTCATTGTCTTTGATAAACAAGATAATTGATATAAATGAGTGTGATCCTGTAAAATGGTTCCCCAATTGCAGATTTTCATGCTGGAGGTATAATTTTCCTTATGGCACATTACTGTTAATCTTTAAATGGATAGGTTGGTTAATCTGCCTTCCATGAGAAGACATTAGGTGACTTACTCCTTAATCAGAGCTGATAGAAAAAAAACATTGGGTGTAGCCAGGGCACAGGAAGAAATGACTCATGGTCACATTAACGAGAAAGAGCATGTGGATTTTTGATCAGGAGGTTCAGAGTTGGGAATGCCAGAAAGCGATGTTGGAGAAGAAGCCACAGCCCTCAGGAAGAGGACACAGGCAGTGTATGTTGAAAAGTGAGGCCTCAGCGCATTGGGCTTTCCCCTCTCCTTCTCAGTTCAAATGCTGATTCCAGTTCAAATGCTGATTCCGCTACACTGACTGATGAACTGAGGATCTTAAACAGGCAAGCCCTAACGTGTTTGCTTCCTCTTATCTTGTGGTAAAGGACTGGGGCTTTTTGTCCCATAAATTAGCCCTCAACATACTTGATCTTCAGTTGGGAGGCTTTCTTTAGGAAATGTCAAGAGCCAAGGCAGCAGAGGAAGCATGTAAGCTTGCACCCAGTTGGGAAGTCTGTTTAACATCATTGGCAGTTTGCTTTGAGGAACCCATTTCTCTTTATGCATAAAGGACAGCAAGGAAGAAAGAATGAAAAAAGAAAGTGGACAAACGCATAGGAGAGAGTATAAAATGGCTTATCCATGACTTCTCTTAGGGGAATGTTACCACTCAGAGTCAGGGCAGTTTAAAAAAGCAATAATTAATAATCAGTTACTTGTCTAGGGCATTCTAATATTTAGTTTTAAAAACTAATTTAAACTCATGGCAGGGAAGGCCATGGTGAAATGAGATTTCTCCCAGGACAGTTCTCTTTGGCAGTGTTATCACACAGCCTTTCAAAGATCCAGCAGGCTCAGGGTGGTTTGCTGTCCGGTTTAATGTCATCTCTTCACTGGAATACGTGGGCTCTCTCCCTCCCCCGCTCCCACTCTTGAAAGGTTAGCCTTTCTTCAGAATAGTGCAGGTTTTTCCAGCAACATCTGTCAACCTGGCAACAAGCACACCCTAAGGAAATTATGAACATTTGAAGACCATCTAAATACTGTAGGGAACCTTTACTCTCCCTCTTCCTCCCCTCTCTCCTTGTGCCCCCTCCTGCCTTCCCCCAAGAAGAGTGGGGCAGCCACATGGCATTTACCTCTGCCTGCCTCACTGATAAATGATATGCCCATTTGTGTCTGCAATATTTTTAATGTGTTTTGATTTTGCTCACTCAGTTGTGATAGTTCATGAAACCTCAAAGCAGTGACTCTTCTAGAAGACAGGCTGCAGGCAGACCCCTTAGTTTAATGAAAAGAGACCCCCAGCCACTGTACCGTTAGCACAAAGAGGCTTCTTTGGTCTAATGACTCAGATGATCTTGATCTGATTCAGTAGGTCAGAAATTGCTGTCCCTAGCAAATATCGACCAGAAGGAACTGCTTTCTTGGTTATTCTGAAACTGCCAGCTGCATATTACACTAGCAGGTGCTAATAGTTTTTGCAGGTCAGTAGAATTGTTATTGGTTCTTCCTTCCCTTGCGCCCTGTCCTTTTGCAATTGTGGGGTACCCCGTGGGAAAAATAGCCTCCCCTCTTGTATGATACCGAGATTTCTGAAATGCTGGTCCCACCTACCCATACCACATGGCCAAAACCCTGACTCTTTCATGGCTAAGAAAGTACCAGTCCTGGGTCTTGTGCTTTTGTGGTCTCAATTGTAAACATCTATTTTTTTCTGTCAATATTCATAAGAAGGTAGAGAGAAGAAGCGATTATTCACTAAGGAAAGAAACTCAGTCCCAGAGCAGTTAAATGGCCTCCTCAAGATAGCCTAAGAAACCATCCCCGGAACTCAGGGTAGTTCTTTGGGTGCCTGCATTCAGTTCATGGCCTGGTCCATTGGATGTCAGAGCTGAAGGCGGGAAGGGGAGAGCAGCATTTCCCCTCTCAGAATTAAAGTGTGTAGATATGATATGAAGAAAGCTAGAACTCAAAAATGAGATGCTTCTTATTAGGCGGGTTTGACAATATTCATAATAAAGTTCATTTAAAAATACTTGCACCCATTTTTCATTTCCCAAAGCACTAAGTGTAAACCATTGAAAGAATAATCGAAAATAGTAGCAAAAGGCTCTCTTTAAATTACTTTTTTATTGTATTTTAGAAAAGACTTTTTTCATCACACACTGTAAGTCTACTGGAAAATGCAGCATGATTGTGTTTCCTCAATCTGGATTAACTTTGGCCTCCAGAAGGTAGTATACATTGTAGGTTTTGCTGAGGCTTTTTTTTTCTTTCCTGAGAACTACTTAGAGTTATGAATAGAGTTGTTCCAGGTCACTTGGAAGACTCTGATTGTCAGTCTTTGAAGCCAGGTAGCCAGATTCTCCCAGGGGCCCCAAGTTCATCAGTGAGGAGGCATCACTTGTGCCTCACCCAGGGGGACTGCTCCATTCCCCCACAGCCCTGGGTGGTCCCTCAGACTAAAACTGGGAGAGTGCCCAGGAGGCAGGATTTTTCCCTCAGGCATCCAGTGTGGTCTGACTACAGAGTCTTAATTCTGAGAGCCCAGTATTCAGAAGTTGAGACTCACCTTTACCTATCTGTTTCTTCTAAATTCCAGTCTTGCTCCCTTGAGATTCTCAGAGATTCTTTTCCTTCTCACATAACTCAGTCCAGGATGGTTTGTGGGAGCTAAAACATGTGAGAATTTGGCATTATCTCCAACCTTTTTCTGCCTGCCTCCAAAAGGTGTGGCAGGAAGATTCTGCCAAAGCAGAGTTGTAGGAACATACTTGTCACAGATCCGATCAGGACATTTTCTGTACAATGTACAGGGCTCCACTTAATGTTTGGGATGCCTCACTACTGACACTACTTTGAGTAAAAACTCAAATTTTATAGTTATTGATGCATTTTAAGGAAATATCATTCAGGATCTTAAAATTCAAGAGTCATCCATGATCCCAGAATCATTCTGATTGAAAATTGTTAAAGTGTGAACCAGATGCATCCTTCAGCTTATATAAAAAGAAAGCCACTGCTTAATTAAAGGAACTTTAAAAAAAAAAAATCTCCTTACAAAAAAGTATTGAGCAGGGCACCTGGGTGACTCAGTCGGTTGAACCTCCTACTTCGGCTCAAGTCATGATCTCATGGTTTGTGAGTTCGAGCCCCGTGTTGGGCTCTGTGCTGACAGCTCAGAGCCTGGAGCCTGCTTCGGATTCTGTCTCCCTCTCTCCCTCCCCTGCTCTCACTCTCTCACACACACACACACACACACACACACACACACACACACACTCTCTCTCTCTCTCTCTCTCTTTTTCTCTCTCTCTCTCTCTCAAAAATAAAGAAACATTAAAAAATTTTAAAAAGTAAGTATTGAGCAAACCATTACTTCTTTCATGGGGAAAGAAGTAAAAACCTTTTGCACATCCTTTGTTCTATGCCCAGCATGAATGAGAAATACTCCCCCTAGCTATAGTAACAGCTCTGATCTTGAGTCATAAAATTGTTGTGGCTTGATAAGACCTTTTAACCAGTGGTGGGGAACAAAAATAATTCTGTTGATTTCACCATCTTTTAGGACATAAGGAAAACTAAATCCATGTAAAACTTAACGATACCACTCATAGAAAAAAATGCCTTTTACGTTATAATTTTGTGATTTTTTTGAGAGTTTCCAAAAATTTCAAAACCAGTTTCAGCGACTCTTTGTCATGTTAGGTATTTCCCCCTGTATGAGCTTGAATCACTTGTCCTGATGTAGGGGCAGATGTAGAGGCTCTTTCTCTAATAGATTATGTCCAGAAAAAAGAAAAAGTCACCCCAATGAGATATTGCCTATTAGTTCAAACACATAGTTGGATGTTTGGGATATCTTTTTTCTTACACCTGGAAATGCCTTTGTCCTAAATTTCAAGGCCTCGCCTACAGAGTGAATCCCTCTTTGATATACTGCAGTGGTTACTGCTGTTAAACATCTGATGCTTGATTCTTTAAGGTCTTTTTGCATTGAAGATTTTCACAGCTAAAACCTCCAGCATTCAAGCTACACCTAAGAGAGTAAACCTCTTAAACAGTTAGTTCTGGACCATGCTTTCCTTCAAAGGCCCCAGTATGAGAGAGAATTCACTGATCCTAGTGAATTTGTACCTTTGAGATCCACTGGCCCCACCCACCTCACCTTGGCCCTGGGGATAACCACCTCTGATTTCTCACCTTCCCTCTGAAGTGTTTGGAGCTATGGCCTTACATAGTTTGCATATGTTTGGGGAAGGGGGAAGGGGGGCACATTTGAACTTTGGAAAAGTATTACCTCCTCCTTTCACTGGCTAAGTAGAGCCCAGCATGACTGTCAAAACCCTTACAGTCTCAGGAGATGGCGTGATTTGGGCAACTTTGATAACATCCGGAAGTGGAGCTAGACAGGAATGATGGGAGCATGCAGATTCATACTAACTCAAACAGAGGAGAGTGAAAAGCAAAGAGAAAAGGAAAGAGACACAGAGGAAGGTGAGGGCGGTCGGGGGTGGTCCAGCATTCAAAAGGCGTGGTCTGTTTTCTTCTCCTGGGCTTCCCCTGTGAGTGCCCAGAGGTGATCCTGTCCAAATCCTTTGCAATTGTGTTAGGAAGCAGTCTTCTCACAGAATTGGGAACTGGGGGAAATTTGGGGAAAAAAGTTTAAACGTTGCATGCCCTAAATGATCAATGGTTCTTCTTCAGTGATACGATTGATGTAACATATGATTGAAAAGTGATTTTTTTAACCTGATAGATAAAAAACCAGGAATTAATGTAACTTAGTGCCAGTGTTGTAGAATACATTTTTGTAGCTTTTTCATAGTTTCCAAGAATGATGGGCTTGTGCTCTAATTAGCTATTGTTCTTTTACAGCTGTTAAGATGTAACAGCTGCGGGTATTTTCTCCTTTGAAAAACTGGACCAAAGGTTGGATTGCAGTCCGGTTGGGAGTTTGCATGCTCTGCAAAGTTGCAGTATAGGCCTGCGGGTAGGAGCCTCGGGCGAGCCCCTTTTTTTATAAAAAAGTTTTGGGAGGCGCCCAGGTGGCTTAGCTGGTTAAGCCTCCGACTCTTGATAGGGGCTCAGGTCATGATCTTGCGGCCATGGGATTGAGCCCCACATCTGATTCTGTTCTGGTAGCACAGAGCCTGCTTGGGATTCCCTCTCTCCCTCTCTCTCTGCCCCTCCCCCCACTCACAAGCACACTGTCTCTTTAAGTTTAAATAAATGAACTTAAAAAAGTAAAAATAAAAAGTTTTGGTATGTAGGGGAATATCTAGGTGTGATCTTAAGCTAATAACCTTAGTAGTCTTTTTGAAAGAAATTCTTTGTGAAAATCTTAGCAGTGGAGAAGAATCATGAGTCACTGTGCCATTAGAAAATAGTTTGTAATAAAAACAGCCAGGGAAACATTGAATAAAGCCTAACACAGGTATGGTTTGTGAGGATGACGGTCCTCTGTAAGTGCCACATGTTCTTTCATTTTTAAAAATCTGCCTCAAGTGGGTTTTTTCCCTCACCTCTCAAAGGTGATCTCTGGAGACAGTTAACTAACATGTCAGTCTTATCTTTAAATGGAGCTGGTACAGGTGGCCCTCAGGTCATGTCCCAGTGAAGTAATACTGCCTTTTAAAAAATTTATTACTCCTGAATTAAATTTACTGGCAAGCTGTTGGCCACCCCTGCTGCCGAAGGATGGTGAAGGAAAAACAGAAAGAGACAGACACAAGATGCTGGATTTTGGCAGTATGGTTTTGTAAACAAAGTGACACAAATTGGGGCAGAAATTCCAGGGGGACAAGAGAGGAAACTGGAAGACTGGAAATACAGCACAAAGCCAAGTCCCATCCAGATGGTGTTTTTAATACATTTATCAGACGCATTATGAAAGATTGTGATGAACATTCAGACGGGGGGTGGCTTGGCCCCTACGAAGAAGAAAAACAGTAATGGCACCTTCTGTGCTTTGCAGGCAGAATCACTCTCTAATTTTTCCCAGTAAAAAAAGACCACAAAATTTATTCAAACCGTTGAGTAATTATTAAGACCGTTCAACTAGGCAGGCCGAAGTTTGTGTTTCTAGGAAGAGGAACTTAATAACAGAATTACTTTCTGCTGACATGGAAAACATGGTCTCTATGTGTTAGTAGGCCCAGAAGTGACTTTCAGGACAAACCTCTTCTGGAAGGATTCCTGTAGTGTAACTAAAGCAGATAGCAGTCTCTGCAGGCATACAAGAGCTTTTCTGTTTTGTAAAAGCCACACTGTCGCATACGTTCCTCCTCTCCACAGAATGGTTTCTCCGCCAGAAGATATTTTTGTCTACCATGAGCGACCATGCTTTCTGTATGTGGGGTAAACTTTTAGGGAAGGAGAAGTCAAGAGGGTTGAAGGTGTGTGGAATGCTTACACAGCAGCTCTTCCACACTGACCGTATTTACTTTCTTTTTAATGTTTGGGTCAGGACCCAAAAATTGATCATACTTTACTTTTCTAAGAAAACTTTCACCGAGAAAGCATTTTTTTTTCCTGCTTTATTCAGTAACTTTGAGATTTTCTAGCTTTTGGTGAGGAACTATGTTAAGCAAGGTTAAGCGCCACAACTTACATAAGCATCCTTTTTTTTTTTTTTTTTCTGTCTCTGATTCATTCATTCAGCAAGTATTTATCTAACACCTACTATGTATGCTCAGCCAGCCCTGCTTCTTAGCAGTTGGGACTTGAGCAATGAAAACAAGAAAAGCCCCTGCCTTATGAAACTCACATTTTAATTCTCCAATTGTCCCCTTAGATGGGATCGGCATACTGGTCAGAATGTTAAGAATCGGCACAGTGCTGGAATGATGGTCTCATCTTGGTTGCCTATAAAATGTCATTATCCTCTGGGTTTGTGCCTAGGTCCCCGTTCTTTTCTTCTTTTGATCATTTAGTATAATTTGGTCATTATGTTGTTAATTTGACTCGTTATCAAAAAATAGGAGTGAGAATTAAGAAAAGTAGTAATCTTTTGATTTTGTACCTTACCGGTAGATACAGTTGCTTATCAAGTTGCCAGTAGAGTTCTAGCAAAAGCTGTTTCTTAAAAGGAAATTTGGGACTTGGGGTAGATTTCACTAATACAGTTTATCTCTGTGTGTGTATGTTGAGATGTGTCTGTGTGTTTAAAAAACAGTGTTTAAATGTGTGAAACTTGGAAAACAAACAATATTCCATATGTGCAAAAGAATATAAAGAACATATATGTGAAGTCTGGGGGGTAGGAATACTCACATGCTGACCACTATGCTGAATAGAATACTGCCAAACGTCTAAAGCCCTGTGTGTGTCCCTCCCCAGCCCCCACTCATGCTTCTCCACTCTCTTCTTGATTTCAGTGTTTACTGTTCCCTAGATTTGCTTTCTGATCTCACCACCTAAGTGTGTATCATTAAACAACAGAAGTAGAATCATACTCAGTATTTTGTTTTGTTTTTTGATTTGGCTCTTTCCTTAACCAACTTTCTTTGTGAGATTGACCCTTGTTGGTACACATAGCTCTAGTTCATTTATTTTTAAAACTGTAGTTTTTGTTTAATAGTGAAATTTCAGTAACTTGGCGAACAGGTTAAACAGCAGATTAGACACACCGAAAGAATTAGTGAACACAAATAGTAATTTTAAGAAATTGCCCAGAATGCTTCAGAAAGGGGTACAAAGAGGAAAAAAATGAAAGAAATGTTGAGAAACATGGAGGAAAGAATGAAAATTTCCAACAGAGGTCCAGTAGGAATTTGAGAAGCACAACAGCAACAACAAAACAGAAAAGGAGAGAGAATTGATATTCAGGGAAATAATGGCCAAAATTTTCCAGACTTAATAAAAGCCATAAATGCTCTTATTCATGCCTGAGAAGGATAAATGTAACCTATGTCTAGGTACAACTCAGTTAAATTGCCAAACACCAAAACCAAAAAGAAAATCTTAAAATTAACTGTAGACAAAAACAATTACAACAGTTAGGGGGATAGCAGACGTTAGCAGACATAACAGTAAAAGTCACAAGACTATGGAATAATATCATCAAAGTGCTGGGGAAAAACAGCTTTTAACTAGAATTCCATATTAATTAACCTATTTTCCAAGAGTGGTGGCAACATGCACTTTCAAACAGAGACTTTGCTGAATGCTAGTGGACATGTCTTAGAAAGAAGGAAGAGGGTGGGCCAAGAAGAAAGGAGGATGTAAAAAACAGTAATGGTGAATAAATTGGTAAGTGTGGGTAAATAAGTTTTGACTGTATGAAAAGAGGAAAGGTTAATGAGTTGAGTATTCACTTCAAGTAGTTGGAAAACAAAACAGTAATTTAAAAGGAGTTGAAGAAGAAATAAAAAGAAGAGCAGAATTTAGTGAAATAGGAAATAAAGAATCAACAAAACTAAAAGTTGGTCCTTTGAAAACGCTAATAAGTAGACAAGCCTGTATAGGACTGAAAGAAGAGGTACAAATACAGATATTTGGAATGAAAAAGGAAGCATTCTGAAAAATTTTATGCCACTGTATTTGAAAGACTGGGTAAAATGAAAATTTTTTCTAAAAGGGCCAAGAATATCTAAGACAATTTGGAGGAAAAAGGAAAAGAAAAGGGGGAAGGAGAGAGAACAGAGGTGTTCACTGTATCAGATTTGAAGATTACTGTAAAATCCCAGTAGTTAAAACAGCATGGTAAAGGCACAAGGCTAGTCAAATCAGTGAAACATAGCACAGATCTTAAGAAGAGACATGAATATATATGAAAACTTTGTATGTGACTGAAGTCTCATAAATCAGTGGGAGGAAGAGTTCATTAAATGGTGGTAGGGAAATTAGCTAAACTTATGGGTAAAAAATGAAAGTAGATTTTCTGTGTTATGGTAACCAAAAATAAGTATGTGAAAAGCAAAATTTGAGAACTTGTAGAATAAAATACAGGAAAATATCTTTATAAAATGAGGGTAGGAAAGAATATATAAACAAGAAAGTTACCAATCTTAAAGGAAAAGATGAATATTTCATCTCAAAACATTAACCAACAGAAGATTGGCACCCTGCAATCAATTAGAAAGACAACAGAAAAATAGACAAAAGATAGGTAGTTTACAGAAAGGAAAAAAGAAAAAAAAAGTTCAACTTCATCAAACAAAAAAAAATGAAAAACTAAAACCACATTGAGATATGTCACACTCATCTGTCTGACATCACCAAGAGCTGATAAGGATGTGGTGCAATGAGTTGAGAGTGTACATTTTTACAACCACTTTGGTGACTCATTTGGGCAATATCCAGGAAAATTGAAGGTAACTCATAGCCATGAGCTGCACAATATCTTATGTATTCCTTTAAGAAACTCTTAGCCATGTACACAAGAAGACACCTTTGTGATCGCCAAGAAAATGGTGGTAACAATCTAAATGTCCCTTTGCGGAGACTAGATAAATACATTTTGGTATGTTTATGCATTGAAATATGCCATATACTTTACATAAATTGACTAGATTTATCTTTCCGTTGAAAGTTCCTTCATCCTGGTTTAGTGTTTGTGCTAAAAGTTAATACTATTCCCCAAGCATTCCCCTTTGTTCTCCTGGGCACACAGCAGGGTTGTACTTTTTCCACCCCCTTTGAAGTTAGGTAAAGTCCTGTGACTTGCCTTGGTCAACCAAATGTGACAAAGGTGACATGTGTTACTTTGAAGGAAGAGTCTTAAGAACCAGGACACAGGTCACTTCTCATTGCTGCTGTAATTGAGAAAACCCATAGCAATACAAAGCCCCTGTCACTTGGATCCTTGTGTGATACAATGTATGAATACTGTGTATTCACAGGGAACACAAAAAATAAATATGTGCTGTGGAAAGGGAGAATGGGGGCTGTTACTGCCGCCTAAGCTATGACTGAAGTATTATTTTAATTTTTTTAACGTTTATTTATTATTGAGAGACAGAGAGAGACAGAGCATGAGCATGGGAGGAGCAGAGAAAGAGGGAGACACAGAATCCGAAGCAGGCTCCAGGCTCTGAGCTGTTAGCACACAGCCCGACATGGGGCTCGAACTCACAAACCGTGAGATCATGACCTGAGCCAAAGTCGGATGCTTAACAGACTGAGCCACCCAGGTGCCTCAGACTACAGTATTATTTTATGTCTCAACTCAATTACTGTACATCTTCTGCCACTTCCTTAAGTTCTGCCTTCCAAATCACGCAATACTTCCCCTTTTCCATGAGATAGAGGTACCATGACTTAGCCTCCAAATACAGTCCTTTCTTGTCTTTCCAAAGTCACAGGGAACTTCTTTCTGAGCCCCCTCCTTCTCTGCCAGGAAACTGTACTCAGAGGTTATTTCTTGTTGCTTAGAGTGTTTTTGCTTGTTGCTTTGGAGTTAAGCTTGATAGTCAAGGGATTTATCACCAAAAATCCATCCTCTCTCCCTTCCTCCTTTCCCTTCTCCCTTTTTTAATCTGTGGATGGCTTCCTCTGCAGAGAACAAAGCAATTAGTGAAGCTGTGTAAGATGAGGACTGAAGTCAGGCATGCCCAACTTTGGAAAATAAATGCAATGCATCATGTAGAATGTATGTTTAAAATTATTTACTCTACATCATTATAAAGGTAGAAAGTTTTGGTATGGTGGTAGTCTACTGCTTACCCTCTCTCTTCAGAGAGTATGTAATATACTGAAAAGTATAGTATATATCTAATGAAAAATTGTCTTTTTGCTAACCTATTTTTAAATTATGTAAATAAAGTAAGTTATAGACCTTGAATGTAAGTAGCTGGGTTTAATTGTAGATTTGGTTTAAATAATAAATTACATTAAAACCCCAACACTAGTAAATGCACAGAAAAGGTCCCAGGGGGACTTAAAAGGCCCTGACCTTTTATCGTACTCGTCTCAGAGAATCTATATCCATCTTTCTTTCTTTTCTTTCTTTCTTTCTTTCTTTCTTTCTTTCTTTCTTTCTTTCTTTCTTTCTCTCTTTCTCTTTCTCTTTCTCTTTCTTTCTTTCCTTCTTTTCTCCCTTCCTTCCTTCCTTCCTTTCTTATTTTAGATTTTGTGGGTTTTTTAAGTAATCTCTACACCCAATATGGGGCTCTCATAACCCTGAGATCAAGAGTCACATGCTCCACCAATTGAGCCAGCCAGGTTCCCCATATTTCATTTTTAGACAGCTATCATTTTGTGGAAGCCCTTTACTTTTATAAGTGAGCAGATTGGTATGGATTTGAAGTAGAGAGAGACTCAAAATCAAAACAGAGCTGGCTCAAAATATAGCAGTTCATGAACAAAGAGAAGAGCATTATGTGTTGAAATGTTCAGAATAGTAAACAAACAAAAAAGGGAAACGAGTCCTGGCTGAGGGCAGCTGTGTATTCTGAAAAGGGATCGGTACCATTTCCTAGATCATCTTCCTGCTTTATGAATTTTAAAACAATCTATTATATCATGTTTCTCCAAACAAATTTATTATATTCACCAAGTGCAATAAATATATACAGTTTAGAGTATACTAATAAAACAAGTAACTGTGTATTCACCACCACCTAGCTTAAGAACACAACAAGACCAGCACTTTTGAAGCCCCTCCAAGATTTCATCTTGGAAATGAAATCAATTAATGTTTGGACCCATTGGTAGGACGCCCTGCAAGATTTCATCCCCTGTTCCCAGACACATTATACTGAGTTTGATATAATAATTCCCTGGATTTCCTTTTTAGTTTTATGTATGTATATATATATATATATATACATATATATACATATATATGTGTGTGTGTGTGTGTGTGTATATATATATATATACATATATATATATATATATATCTCCATCCTAAACAAAGTGTATTTCTAGTTTTGCCTTTTTAGAAAACTCTGTATAAATGAACTCATATTCTGTGTTTTTCTTGTGCCTCGCTTTTTTTCACTCGACATTATGTGTTTTGTTTTTTGAGTTTTTAGTTTTTTAGAAGTCACTTTTTTTATGAAGCAACATTATGGTTTTTGATTCATCTATTTGTATATAGCTATAGTTCACTGAGGTCAATTACTGTGTAGTTTCCTATTATAGTAATATTTTCAAATGTATTTATCCATTCTGTGTTTTATGCAGTGTCATATTTCTTTATAGTAAAATACTTCAGGGTTAATTATTACATGCTGTTTGGTTTGTTCCAATCTTAGGTTCAACTTTTTGTCTTGAAGCTATTTGGCATGGAAAGTGTGTTCATGTCTTGAGATAATCAAGATGTTCTAATTTCCCTTTTATCATTGATTTGAGATTGTAATTAATTTTGTTCATTGCACACTATCAGGATATATTTGGCTTCTCTTATCTTGATGCTGAATCTTATGTTGCACTCACAGTTCCCATGGAGAATGTTGCAACAATTGCTGATTGTGCCAGTGTGATTGAAGGAGTCAGCCGGAGCCGAAATGCCTTGCTGAATGGGGACACCAAGAATTATGATTGGGACTCTGGCTATACGTGTCATCAGCTAGGAAGTGGTGCAATTGTGGTTCAACTGGCACAGCCGTACATGATCGGGTCAATACGGTAAGGAGATTCCTTTTCATTCATTACTTTTAAAATGGAAGACACATGTGCAAATTCTGTTTTAGAACAATGATGATACCATTAACTTCAGTGAAGATACATTTCTGTTCTGTGCTCTAAATATTGAAGGGGGAACAGAGAGAGATACAGGGTGCTTGTTTGGATCTTCTGGTGGGAGGATACACCAAGATTAGACTTGCAGAGAGACTAGATTAGAGGCTCTCCCTGGGTGCGGCTCACCTCCTTTTTTAAAAAATGTTTATTTATTTATTTTGAGAGAGAGCATGAGAAGGGGAGGGGCAGAGAGAGAGAGAGAGAGAGAGAGAGAGAATCCCAAGCAGGTTCTGCACTGTCAGCTCAGAGCCAGATGCAGGGCTCAATCCTATGAACATTGAGATCATGCCCTGAGCCAAAATCAAGAGTCGGAAGCTTAACTGACTGAGCCACCCATGCCTCTGGCTCACTTCCTTCTGAAGTCTGTTTGAGTTGGTTAGGGGCTTAGAGGATAATTCAAGAGAGGTTATGTAGAATCAAAACTAATTTTCAACTTCAATAAATGGCTTTACATATGAACCAAACAAATGCGAGTATGAGACCTGGTACTAAAAAAAAAAAATCTTCTTAATGAAAAATCTGGGCTTGGGGTGGTTGTTTTCATTTTGTTTTGTTTTGTTTTGCTTTGTTTTTTAAGAAAGGAACTTTAACCCAACATTGTTTGACATATAGGCTCATATAATTTTAAAACGCGAGACTAATGATATCCCCTAGAGAATATACTTTAGTTCAAGAGAGCCATCTGGGTGTTGAATAGGCTGCCCTTTTTTGCTTTTTTTATGAAGGTTCTAACAAGGCTTCTGAAAGACTAATATATACATATTTATGTTACATATTTATATTTATGTTTAGCAGTAGTTAAGGTATTTTACATGATAACCCACATGGAGATGTGGGTGGGACAGGACTGCCTACCCCCCTGCCCCATCACTGTCTTCCACATTTGCCTTGTTGTTTTCTGTTCTCATTGTAAAGTCAGCGTATATAAAGAGAGAAAGAGCACCAAAAAAATAAGGTAGTAGGATTCTAACAGGCAAAGGTTTATTGATGTTAAGGCTAATAACCACAGAGGTTACTGCAGTTGCCAGTCCCCAGGGGCCCCCTGACGAGTGATGCTGGATTGCTGGGAGAATTCTGACTGTGGATTTCTTCATTTAAATTGTTGACCCCTTTTCATAAAGGGCTACATACAGGTTGTGTAACATAGGCAACAAGTCACACAGATAGAGAAGCACTGCAGACCAGACAAACCCACTTTGTGCTTAGGAAGGGGGAAGAGAAGCCACAGTCAGTCTGGACAAGCTACCAGTGCAAATAAACTTCTGTCAGATAGCAAACAACATCCCTGTCCTTCCTTTTTTCTCAGCTGTGGGTGTGAAGTAAAGCAGTCATAGGCCATCTATTTAATAAGCCATTCTAGAATTTTTGTCATAGATGGTGTGAAACTTACCCAGATGTTTCCCATTACAATCTATTCCTCTTCGCTTTAAAAATCTGGGGAACAGTTGTCCTTCTCCGGTCACTGGCACTCCTTATAGTCTTCACAGTCTCTTGAAGATTACCAATCGTGGCTCTGAGATTACATCTGCAATTTCTTTCAGCAGGCGTGGGGTGTAACTCACCGGAGCTAGGAGACTTGGAATCGTTTAAATTGACTAGATACTTTCTTTCTTTCACTTCACCTATTTGGGGCTTCGGTTTTCCCTTTTTTTACGGTTGTTCTGCCATTTCTAATTTGAAGACCAGTCTTCTCGCCAATGAAGATGGAAGCAAACTGGCAGCTTAGTGGCTCTTCCCACTCTCTTGTAATGTTCCCTGTGTTCTACCCGCTTACCTGGTACTCCACCTCCGCCCCCAACAATGTTACACATGCATCTCACACCGACACGCCGGAAATGGAATTCCGTTATCCTCCCTTCCCCTGCTCAAGTCACCTTGAGATTTCCCTCAGCTCATTCAGTGGTACCACCCATCTATCCGTAGACTGCGCTAAAAGTACGGCAATCTTCCTGAATTTACTCCTCTCCCTCGCCTCTCCTCTTCAACCAGTTCTGTCCGTACTGGCTCCTACATATCTCACAAAGCCTTCCACCCTTCCCCACGCCCACTGCAGTCGTACCTTTGTAGTTTCTCCTCTCTGCCTGGTCTTCCAGACTTCCATCTGGCCCTTCCTTCCCCACCTGCAGCCAACTCCCCACCCCAGATCTGACGCGGTCACGCCCCTTCGGGAGAAAGTTCAGACGAAGAAGGCATTTAAGAAAAATCTGACTTGCTTCTGTCTACACAGCCTTGTCCTGTGCTTCTCCACCCACCCCTACACGAGCCCGTCTTAGCCTGTCCAGCTTCCTGCAGTTTTGCACATGCCACCCCTCTCTCACCTCTATGCCTTCAACTCTTTGAACGTGCTGTTCCATTGCTAGTGTCTCTCACTGCCTTCTCCTCACCCCTTTCTACCCAGCTCTTACTCCCCCTTCAAGACTCTGTTCCTCTGGGAATGCTACCCTAACTGCCCATCATCTCCTGGGCTGATCTAGACCTCCTTCTTCAGTGATCCCATTCATTCTCTATATATTCATTCCAATAGGAATTATATTTGTATTATAATCATTTACTTACTGCCTCCTCACAGCCTCACCTGATATATAAAGCCTGTGGCAACTCACAATAAGCATCCCTGTCAGAGAAAATGTGTAGAAGGGGAAATTATAGCAGGTGCAGTAGGAGATCTAGAATTTTAGATCCAGCAGGAACACGTGAGGTCACTGCCCAAGTGACAACTCAGAGTGAGACAAACAGGCTCTTTGTGTGACAAAGCCTCCTTGACTTCTGGCTCTACCCAGAGAATCAGAGATACTCAATCTGACTCCAGAAAAAGGTGTCACTGGGCTTAAAGCAAGAGAAAACAGTGCCCATTTGGTTTTCTTTAAACATGGAATGAAAATGGTTCCCCTGAACTAATTTTTCTTTCCATGACTCAGAGTGGCGATAATGAGCATGAACACAACCAAAGGTAGAATTGTCTATCTCAGCCTCCAAACTTCCTTAAGCCCAGCTATTGTTTTTGCAGTGAGAAAATCCATGCAATTGAAGCCCCATGTAACTGGCTGAGCACTTAAAGACACACGTTTCTGTGAAACTAACATTATGTTGTCAGGATCTGCATTTGCCTCTTCTGTGACATTATTAAGAAGAAAGGGAGAGGGATTTCTTAACCACCGATGCCTGTGGACAATGCTGGATATCTTGGCGGGCCATGGTTAGCAGCTGCTGATGTGCCCAGACAGACATTTATTGATAGGAAACTAGATCAGTGGCACCTCTTCGTGGGGGTAGGTAATTGACCAATGACAGGATGATTAGTCAGTGACATTTGACCCACAGCTTCTATTGCTTGTGATGACTGACTTGCTTTCCTAGTCACTGTATCTGAAAAAGCTCAATGATTCTGAATCGACACCCAGAGGGAGAGTGTTACAGAGCTGAGTAACTAACACTTTCCCCATCTAGGAGATAGGAGATCTGGCAATCCTGGAAACTCTTCCTCTAGGAAAGGAAGCCCAGTCACATGGTACATTGGCTTTAAAAATTCAGGTTTCTTTGTAGACGGTGACTAGGAAGGCAAAGGACTCAAACATGAATTGTCTTAATCACTGTGATGTTTTTTCCTAAGGGAGGATGTAAGTGTTTTATGGATAGAGATGTCTTTTGTTTGTCTGTTTTCATCCTCAGAAATCATTTCTTCCTTTCCTGAGCATTTAGCTGTAGGCAGGTAGGCAGGCAGAGCCGCCTTCTTTGCCTGGCGATGCTTGCTCCTAACCACAGTCCTCGGAAACCTAATTCTGCTAGTGTGTCTGGTACCAGTACCTTGTGGTATCCTGGAGAGGCTGATCGTGAAACATAACCCCTGACCATCCCTCCTCCCCCCATTTTCTTTCATTCATTTAGCAAACATTTATTGAGCCTTCTACTGTGTTCCAGGCACTGTTCTCAGCCATGGGGATAGAGCATCGAATAAAGAAAACAAACATCGATGCTGTCATAGAACTGACATTCTTGTCAGGGGGAGATAAACAGTAAACAACACTGTAATATGTCAGATTTTTCGAAGTGCCACGGAGCAATCAGGAGGGAGGACTAGCAGGTAGAAACAGTGCAGTGTTAGATGCAGTGGTCAGGGAAGGCCTGTGCAGAGCCCGAAGAAAGGGAAGAGCAAGCCATCTGGGGACCTAGGGGATGAGCATCACAGAGTGCCAAGGCCCCAAGAGGGAGCATGTCTGCCAGGTGGCAGGAGCAGTGAGGAGGCCAGTGTGACTAGAGCAGGGTGAGGGAGGCTGAGAGCAAGAGGCAAGGCGAGGGAGGTGACTTGGAGAGGCGACAGCCCGGAGATTTGTTGCCATTTGGTTTCTGTATTCAGTCACCAACTCCCAAAACCATCCCACCCACCACCACACAGCCATCCCTGCATTTCATTAGCACCATGAGAGAAGAGTTTTCTGGGCTGAGGAGAAGAGGGGTCTGGTGGGGAGGCCATCACGCCTTCAGAAGCGCCTTCCTTGCTCCTGACCTGCCTTTATCCAGCCAACTCCTGGAAGAGAAACCACAGAGGCGTCCAGTCCTTACAGCTCAACAGGAAACTTGCTCCCCAGCTCCCTCCTCTTTTTCTCTCTCCTAAGAGCCAGAGCAGGCAGTGTAACTGGGAAATAAAGAAGCTTGGCTTTGTTGTTGCTAGGTGTACAGGCACAGCCAGAGTTATTCATTGTCTATGAGAGAAAAAGAGAGAAACTGCCTGCAATGTACCTTACGTGTGGGTAACTGAGTAGTAATTATATCATTTTCGTGCCCCTTTTAAACATTAAAATTTAAATAACAGGAAACCTTCAGAGGCCTGACCACATAAAAAGACCAGGGTAAAGTCATAATAACTAACCAAATCTACCTAATATCTTAGTTTATAGTCCCTCTGTCACCTTAGTTTAAGACTTACTATCTTTCTACTTGCTAATCATGATATCTTTATCATTGTTTTCTGGCTGGTATGAGAATCACATATGCTGTGTATTACGTATGCCTGTCACTCAGTCTTTTTCAGCTAATCAGTGACAGCACTTTGTGGAAACCCTAATTATAAGATAGTCGATTGAATTAGCAGTTTTTACATTTGCCTGAAAATGATTGTTTTGTAATTGATATGTGCAATGCCGTAAGTAAAACGCCCCGAATGCTTTAACTAACAAACCTCATTGTGAGTAGGCTATCCAGAGATGACGCCGTGCATGTAGATGCCACTGCCCATAGTCTGTCTGAGTGCTCTGAGGATTAAGGAGTTAATGACACAAAAATAGTTAAGGCTCCTCAGTTGGAAAATGTTATATGAATATAATATGTAAGGACAAAATGGGTCCAGCCCAAAGTATGTTCTTGGTGGGTATTCATGATCTCTTCAGTCTGTAGGGATGAGCCTCTTTTTATTTTCTAATAGGGAAAAAAGTTCTACCACTTATAGAAGTTAATGTGGTGCAGAATGTCCAAAACATGAATCAGTTTCTCTCTTGCAGTTATTAAACATAGAGAAAATGAAGCAATAGCAAGTTGATCTCAAAAAAAAAAAAAAAAAAAAATTAGGTATGCCTCTATGGTCCTTATTCATCCCAGTGTATTTTTCTTTCTCTGGGAGCTGTCAAGCCCAGGCCCAGTTCAGCCACCCTTTCATTATTGTACGGCTACAACCAACTGTAGATTATCTCTTCCGTTTGTAAATTATGGAGACTCCTTTTCGACTGCTATTTTCCCTTCTTCCCACTGCTTACTACCCTGCCAAGCTATTGCTCATCCACTTCCCTCCCAAAGGATAGGCACAGAAAAGAAAAAGGAGAGGAATCACAAACCATTCAATTTCCTTTCCTATTTAATAGTTCCAAATGAAGCCTTGGTCGATAGGGTGGGGAGAGGAATTGAAGCTAATGACGCAAAAGATGTTTTGTAATTGTTTGAGTATTTTCGACATCTGTGCTGCCCTCGGTCTCTCATAGGAGCACGGTTAATATCCGGTTGAAGATAGTGATTTTATAGTACTGAGATGGACGTGGGTTCCTGGCGGTGGTTTCCAGGTGCCTAGTACAAGTACTCTGTGCTGTGAGTACTCAATAAACACTCATTGACTGAACTGACAGCGTAGTATGTTAGTGCAGCGAAAGGGAGTTCTATCTATCAACTAAATTGGACATCATATTTGCTCAGTGTGTCTGATCTAAGTGTATGTGAGGAAACTGCTAAAGATTTGGCATCTCCAGCAAATGACTGAAATTAAGCTCCTGAGTCAGGTGCTCACATTAGCACAGGTAAGGGCACTCGCCTCACACGTTTCATGCCGCTTCCATTTCATTCTGAGTGCCGCACAGGCAAGCAGTACATCTATTTACATCAGGAGAGCCTTCTTTGCAACCTAGAGAGCTAGAAATTTCCTTTTTATAGTTTAAGGAATACAACAAACATCTAAATATATGACTCCTCTGGCTTGGATTAAGATTGCCTATAATTCTAGTCAAAATTGGAAAGATATTTTACGAAATTTGCTTCATATCAGTCATGCTGAGCATCTCTGTCACAGCCCTGAACCAAAGAATTCTTCCTTGTCTCACTGATCCATGATTTATTTACCAAGCGTTGTTTCTCTCTTAGCCTATCTGCCTTGCACTAAAGTCTTCTCTTATCACCCCCAGACCTCAGAACTCTGGTTCCCAGAAAAACTGTTGAATAAGAAATTGTATGTGTGGTTCCCAGTAGACACTGGAGTCTGAGCTGGGTAAATGCTTAGGGGACTAGAAATCCTCGAGCCTAGAAACAGATAACAGAGTTTGGGGGCAAGGTAAATATGTCTCAGCCAGTTTCATCCTAGAGGTATTTCAAGACCAGAAAGTATTGCTATGGCAACTAAGTTGAATGTTAAAAATACAGGAGGGGCACTAGAATTCAGATGTTCTTCGGAAAAGCAGGAAAGGTTAAATGCCCCCAAAAAAGGAGAGAGAGAGAGAAAGAGAGAGAGAGAGAGTCTGTGTGTGTATGTGTTTGATTTACCTCACATGTCAGCCATTTATTTCTCTTGAGTGATTAGAGAACTTGACAACTAGTCATCATAAAATATAGCTGGATACATGAAAAGAAAAATTTTTGTACTTTTCAAAGATTAACCCATCAAGAAGACATTTTTATAGGCACTATCAGCCCATTTGACCCAGTATTTCATGTACAAACATGCTTAGTAATTGTTCAGAATTTTTATTTAAGACACTTCTAAGGGGCGCCTGGGTGGCTCAGTTGGTTGAGTGTCCAACTTCAGCTCAGGTCATGATCTCGCCGTTTGTGAGTTCGAGCCCCGCATCAGGCATTGTGCTGACAGCTTGGAGCCTGGAGCCTGCTTCAGATTCTGTGTCCCCCACTCTCTCTGTCCCTCCCCCACTCACACTCTGTCTCTCCTTCAAAAATAAATAAACATTAAAAAAATTTTTTAAGACACTCCTTAAGAAAATCTTCAGAAACAACCACAAAACAAGTAATAAAATGGCAATAAATATATATTTGTAATTACTTTGAATGTAAATGGACTAAATGCTCCAATCAAAAGACTTAGGATGACACCTACAGATTAAAAGTAAGGCAATAGAGGGGTGCCTGGGTGGCTCAGTTGGTTAAGCATCTGACTTCGGCTCTGGGCACGAGTTCACAGTTCATGGGTGCGAGCCCCACATCATGTTCTGTGCTGACAGCTCAGAGCCTGGAACCTGCTTCAGATTCTGTGTCTCCCTCTCTCTCTGCCCCTCCCTGGCTCATGCTGTCTCTCCCACTCTCAAAAATAATAAACATTAAAAAAAATTTTTTTAATAAATGTAAGGAAATGGAGAAACATCTGTCATGCAAATGGATATAAAAAGAAAGCCAGAGTAGCAATACTTACATTGGACAAAATAGACTTTAAAACAAAGACTCTAATAAAAGGACATTATATAATAATAAAGGGGACAATCCAACAAGATCTAACAATTGTAAATATTTATGCACCCAACATAGAAGCTCTCAAATACATAAAACAGTTAACAAACATGAAAGAATTAATAATAGTACAATAATAATAGGGGGCTTTAACACCCCTTTACATCAATGAACAGATCATCTAAACAGAAAATCAACAGAGAAACAATGGCTTTGAATGACACACTGGACCAGATGGACTTAACAGATCTATTCAGAACATTTCATCCTAAAGCACCAGAGTACACATTCTTTACAAGTACACATAGAAAATTCTCCAGGAAAGATAATATATTAGGCCATAAAATAAGCCTCAGTAAATTTAAGATCGAAGTCATACCATGCATCTTTGCTGACTACAACGCTATGAAACCAGAACCATAAGAAAAAGTCTGGATAGATCACAAATACATGGAGGTTAAATAACATGCTACTAAACAATGAATGGGTCAATCAGGAAATAAAGGGAGAAATTTTAAAAACATGGAAATAAATGAAAATGAAAACACAACTGTCCAGGGGTGCCTGGCTGACTCAGTCAAGAGAGCATGCAACTCTTAATCTCTGGGTCATGAGTTCAAGCCTGATGTTGGTTGTGGAGCCTACTTTAAAAAAAAATTAAGAAAAGTAGTTCATTGAGAAGACACAACCATCTAAAGCCTTTGGGATGCAGCAAAAGGGGATCTTAGAGGGAAGCTTATAGCAATACAGGCCTACCCTCAAGGAGCAAGAAAAATCTCAAACAGCCTAACTTTACACCTCAAAGGGCTAGAAAAAGAACAACAAACAAAACCTAACACCAGCAGAAAGAAGGAAATAATAAAGATTGGAAAAGAAATAAATGATATACAAACTTAAAAAAAAAAAAAAGGGACACCTAAGTGGCTTAGTCAGTTGAGTGTCCAACTCTTGATTTCAGCTCAGGTCATGACCTCAGGGTTGTGGGATTGAGCCCTACATCAGGCTGTGTGCTGAGTGTGGAGCCTGCTTGAGATTCTCTCTACCCCTCTCCCATTCACACTCTCTCTAAAAATTAAAAAAAAAAAAGAAAGAAAGAAACTAAAAAAAAAAAAAAAAAAGAACAGTAGAACAAATCAATGAAACCAGGAGCTGGTTCTTTGAAAATATCAATAAAATTGATAAATTTCTAGCCAGATTTATCAAGAAAAAAGAGAAAGGACTCAAACAAAATCATAAATGAGAGAGGAGAAATAACCAATACCACAGAAATACAAATAATTAGAAGATAATATTATGAAAAATTATATGCCAACAAATTGGACAACCTAGAAGAAATAGATAAATTCCTAGAAACATAAACTGGCAAAACTGAAACAGGAAGAAATAGGAAATAAGCAGCAAAGAAGCTAAATCAGTAATTGAGAAAGTCCCAACAAACAAAAGTTCAGGACCAGATGACTTGACAGGCAAATTCTACCAAACATTTAAGAAGAGTTAATACCTATTCTTCTCAAACTATTCCAAAAAAAAAAGAAAAAGAAGGAAAACTTCCAAATTAAATCCATGAGGCCAGCATTATCTTGATACCAAACTGGATAAGGACACCACAAAAAAAGAGAACTACAGGCCAGTATCTCTGATAAACATAGATGCAAAAATCCTCAATAAAATACTAGCAAACTGAACCCAACAATACATTAAAAGAAATCATCCCAATAAGTGGGATTTATTCCTGGGTTGCAAGGGTGGTTCAATGTTCACAGATCAATCAATGTGATACATCACAACCATAAGAGAAAAGATATGAACCATATGATCATTTTAATAGACGCAGAAAAAACATTTGACAATGTACGACATCCATTCATGATAAAATCCTTCAACAAAGTAGGTTTAGAGGGAACATATCTCAGCATAATAAAAGCCATCTATGAAAAACCCACAGCTCACATCATCCTCAATGGGGAAAAACTGAGAGCCTTTCCCCTAAGGTCAGGGAAAGGTCAAGGATGTCCATTCTCACCACTTTTATTCAACATAGTACTGGCAGTCCTAGCCACGGCAATCAGACAACAAAAAGAAATAAAAGGCTTCCAAACTGGTAAAGAAGTAAAACTTCCATTATTTGCAGATGACATGATACTGTGTATAGAAAACTCAAAACACACCAAAAATCTGCTAGAACTGATAAACGATAAACTTTCAGTCAAGTGTCAGAATACAAAATTTTTGTACAGAAATCTGTTGCATTTCTATACACCAGTCATGGAGCAACAGGAAAAGAAATTAGGGAATTTATCCCATTTACCATTGCACCAAAAGTAATAAGATACCTAGAAATGAACCCAGCCAAAGAGATGAAAGACCTATACTCTGAAAACTGTAAAACACAAAAATTGAAGATGACACAAAGAAATGGAAAGACATTCATGCTCATGAATCAGAAGAACAAATATTCTTAAAATGTCTATACTGCCCACAGCAATCTATACATTTAACGTAATCCCTATCAAAGTACCAACAGTATTTTTCATAGAGCTAGAACAAACAATCCTAGAATTTCTATGGGACCACAAAAGACCCTGAATAGCCAAAGCAATTTTGAAAAAGAAAAGCAAAGCTGGAGGCATTACAATTCTGGACTTCAAGTTATGTTACAAAGCTGTAGTAATCAAAACAGTATGATACTGGCAAAAAATAGACACATAGATCAATGGAACAAATAGAAAAACCAAAAATGAACCCACAACTATATGGTTAACTAATCTTCAACAAAGCCGGAAAGAATATCCATTGGGGAAAGGACAGTCTCCTCAACAAATGGTGTTGGAAAAAGTGGACAGCAACATGCAAAAGAAAGAAACTGGACCACTTTCTTACACCATATACAAAAATAAATTCCAAATAGATTAAAGACTTAAATGTGAGGCCTAAAACCATAAAAATCCTCCAAGAGAACACAGGCAGTAACCTCTTTGACACTGGCTGTAGCAACTTCTTTCTAGATATGTCTCCTGAAGCAAGGTGAACAAAAGCAAAAATACAGTATTGGGACTACATCAAAATAGTTTATGTATAGTGAAGGAAACAATCAACAGAACTAAAGGTAGCCTATGGGATGGGAGAAGATATTTGCAAATGACATATTTAATAAAAGGTTGGTATCCATATTACATATATAAAGAATTTATAAAACTCAACACCCAAAAAACAAATAGCCCTATTAAAAAAATGGGCAGAAGACATGAACAGACATTTCTCCAAAGAAGACATACCGATAGCCAACAGACACATGAAAAAATGTTCATCATCACTTACCATCAGGGAAATCCAAATCAAAACCACAATGAGATATCACCTCCCACCTATCAGAATGGCTAAAATCAATAACGCAAAAAACAACAGGTGTTGGTGAGGATGTGGAGAAAAAGGAACACTGGTGCACTGTTGGTGGGAATGCAAACTGGTGCAGCCACTGTGGAAAACAGTATAGAGGTTCCTCAAAAAGTTAAAAATAAGATCTAGCAGTCGCACTACTGAGTGTTTACTCAAAGAACACAAGAACACCAAGTTACACTAATTCAAAGGGATACATGCACACTGATGTTTACAGCAGCATTATTTATAATAGCCAAGATATGGAAACAGCCAAGTGTCCATTGATTGATGAATGGATAAAGAAGATGTGGTGTGTATACACAATGGAATATTACTCACCTGTAAGAAAGAATGAAATCTCACCATTTGCAATGACATGGATGAAGCTAGAGAGTATAATGCTAAGTGAAAGAAGTCAGAGAAAGACAAATACCCTATGATTTCACTCATATGTGGTATTTAAGAAACAAAACAAATAAGCAATGGGAAAAAGAGAGAGAGAAACCAAGAAACAGATTCTTAACTCTAGAGAGTTAAGATTGGTTTACCACAGGGGGCGGGGGGGGGGGGGGGGGGGGGAAACAGGTGATGGGGATTAAGGAGGCCATTTATTGTGATGAAGACAGAGTGATGTATGGAACTGTTGAATCACTATATCGTACACCCTAAACTAATATAACACTGTATATTAACTGGATTTAAAAACTTAAAAAAAAATAAGACCCTCTAAAATGAATACTACTTCACCAGTAGTTTGTTAAACAGTCATTTTAAACACCAGAATCATTCACCTTGGAAGAGCAGATGAAAGGAAAGCATCAACCTACTCTTTATGTGGTTTCGCTTTGGCAGATAATTTACACACTGCTCCCCCGACCTGGCCCCATAGGCCATACAGGGCCACAGAAATGCAGCTTTTCTCATGAGAACTTACAGAAGCATAGAGCTTTCAGCAAATTGCCCAAAATTACTACAAATTTAATACATCAAATTGCTTAAGTATACCTTTTAAGTATTAAGTGAATAAAGCTATTCTTAACGCTGATGAAGGATCACAGACATTTAAGGTTAATCCTTGAATTAATCCAATGCAGCAATCTACCTTTGAAAAAACCTCACTTCCTTAGATGCCCTTAAATCAGAGATTGTTTTCCCCTAGGAGCCCAATTTTGTCACCTTGTTAAGTTGCTTTTGATGCATCTTGCTTGGTAGCACCTGATACTATGTATCTCTCTCTTTTTAAGCTTAGCCCTTTGTAAACTGGTAACCACAGAGGCATTTGATTGAAACATTCTGAACCAGCAGAAGGACTGAGATCAAGAAAAAATGCTTCCAACACCCCTTGTTGCCTCTCCCCTCTGCCCACCTCCATCCTTCTCCAAGGAAAAATGATTATGATGACAGGCTGGTTGGTGCCCCTCAGGGACTATTTTCAACAACTTTCCTGGATACTCAGGGGCTGAGATCCAGCTGAGGAATCTTTTTTGTCTTTCTGCTGTGTTGCATCTTTCAACAATGTATTAGATTCAGTATAAGGGGTATTGGTTACCTAGATAAATGCAGAGTATGCTTTTACTTCTCCCTGGATTTTCTTTCTTTCCCCCCTTAAGACCTCACAGTAGGATCCTCTTTCTTCCTTTTGCCTTATGCTATCTGAAACCATGTCCCGCAATGATTATGACATAAGCCCCCCTGCCACATTATTCTTTTACTGTAACTGAATACCAGTCTAGACTGTTGAGATGTTCCATACAGTTTAATGTTTAGAAATGGCTAATGGTCCTTTTACTTGCCATGTCTTACAGTAGCTCTGAAGCTTTAGTTGCTTCATTGTCTCCATGTAAGAGGTGAAGAAACCAAAGTATAATTTGAGTTCCTTCTCTTTCTCTCCACCATGAACATGACAATGCAGCCAGTGCTAAAACCCTAGCTGGGAAGATTCCAGTGTATTGCACAAGCCTACAAGAGCTTCCTATGGCCTTAAAAAGAAAATGAGAGAAGGCATCATACTTTCTGTTCAATCCATCTTCTTTCCTAAGGGTGTAAGTTACAGTAACTTTCATTAAATGTTGTGGCTAAGCCTTGACTATGTTTGTTTTTATTGCTAGCCTTCGTTTGCCCCAAAGGAGCTTGCATTTGGGCTGCATTTAGCTACAAATAACAGAGAATCTGATTAAGACTTTTTAAAAAAATTTTTTTTTCAACGTTTATTTTATTTTTGGGACAGAGAGAGACAGAGCATGAACGGGGGAGGGACAGAGAGAGAGGGAGACACAGAATCGGAAACAGGCTCCAGGCTCCGAGCCATCAGCCCAGAGCCTGACGCGGGGCTCGAACTCACGGACCGTGAGATCGTGACCTGGCTGAAGTCGGACGCTTAACCGACTGCGCCACCCAGGCGCCCCTGATTAAGACTTTTTAAAGGTGTGTGTTTGTTTATTTTGCCTTGGCTTAATTGTTTTGGTCTCACATAACAAAATGTCCACAGGTGGATGGTTGCTGGTATTAGTTCTGCAGTTCGGTGAGCTCTTCAATTTTCTTGGTCTTTTTCACATGCATTTTGGCCGCAGGAAAATGTTGGCTGCTAAGGCTTTAACTACCTCATCTTCATTTAGGCAGAAGGAAGGAGAAGGGCAAAGGGTAAAGAGACCTGCCAGCCAAGTCTGCACCTTTTTATTAGGAAAAGCCAAAGCTTTATTTGAAGCTCCACCCAACTGACTTCCACTTAGTTATTGGGTTGAACTATGTTACACGGTCAGCCCTGGCAAGGTTGGAGAGGAAGTTGAGGGTCATGGTAAGGGGTTGGCTCATCCAGTCAGCAGTTCTGCCACAGAACCCTACCTCCTACTTGACATTTCGCATCTACCTTGGAATTTTTATAAATCCCCATATTTCATGTGGTCTTTTTTTTTAAACAGCCTTATTGAGATATAATTCATATACCATTTACCCATTTAAAGTATACAATTCAATAGGGTTTTTTTTTTCTATTTATTTTTTAAAGACACCCTTTGAGCTTGTAGCTTCTGGGTTTATCCAAAAGAGTAAATATAATAATTGTATTTTATATTATTCTCAGCTTCAAAAATGTTCTGTAAATAAAAAGCCTATTATCTGCCTACTGGATAATTCTGATCCAAAACAAGCAGAATTACTCATTATATATGTTTGACTTCTTAGTCATGAAGTTTATCTCTTGAAAAACACTTCACTTTTTGTTACAAACTGTTGCTGTTTTCTGTAACTGGTCTTCATGCTTTACCACCATAATGACAGTGGATGCACCAAATGAAATTGGAGAGTCAGGGCAAGATCCCAGGTACCTTCTAATACATCAAAAGGTGAATAAATTTTATTTGGTGTGGTTTTACTCTAGTTATCTAGTTCGGATATTTTATCATATCTGAATTCTTGTTAAAATCGGCAGTCCATACAGAGTCTGTTAACCAGACATACTTACTTAACTAACCAAAGCACCTACTTACCTAACCAAGTTATAGAGAATTGACTTTTCTTCTGTACCTATCACATTCTCACATCAGAACTTCACTGCATATCCGTGTTATTTTGTAGTGGCAGACGAATTATGTCAAAAGTCCTGCTAGAAATAATTTTTTAAGTCTTTAAAAGATCTGGACTCCTATCCATCTGTCCTAAATAAAATGATACATTAAAAGATCTCTGACTTTCAAAGGGGATGTTGGGCAGTAGCCGCCCTAGCACCTCCAGTTTTTCCCTCCTCTGAATTCTTGGAATGTGGTATTTTGTTTCGTAGGATTATAGTGAGTGTTTCTGGCTTTGGGCTGATGAACGGATAAAGAATATGTTGTGTGTGTGTGTGTGTGCGTGCGTGCTGATGAATGTGATAACGAATATGTGGTGTATATACACACATGCACACATACCTGTATATACACACACACACAATGGAATATTACTCAGCCATAAAAGGAATGAAATCTTGCCATTTGCAATGACGTGGATCAGGCTAGAGAGTGTTATGCTAACCAAAATAAGTCAGTCAGAGAAAGACAAATACCATATGGCTTTGGAACACTTGAAATAAGAAGTACAATCAGTCAGAGGGTGATGATAGTAATACTATGATTTTAGATCTTGAGAGAAGAAATTCAAATACCCTCTGCTTTTCCTGCCAGTATTTCTTCACTCCTCCCCAAAATGCTGGTCATGGTCAAAGCATTTAGTTTTTTTCCAGGAAAGATGCTGATCATATTGGTGAGTTTGTAGGACTGAGAGTGGGCCACAGTTCAATGGAATCATTTCTTGTGTCTCTGGTCTCCCACTGGGCCCTAAGTGGTATGGGCCAGGACTAATTCTGTTAGAGTGATGTCCTGCCTTCCCTCCTTGTCCCAACCTCTCCCAGGCTTCTCCTCACTCCTTTTCTCTCTTCTGCCCTCACAACAAAATGGTAAGCATACCCATCCTTTTGTCCTTGGGCACTCTTACTTCCTCTTTTATCTTTTAGGGCAGCTGGGGTAAGGTAAGGTAAGCCTCAGCTCAGGGACAGTTCAGTGCCTGACAGCAGAAGCCAATGATCTCTTACCGCTCACTCTGTTTCGGTGGTATTATTGGGTTGATCCTTTCTAAAATTGTAGTGGTAAGAACCAAGAATAAGTTTTGGGTGTTGAAGAAGAGACAAGGCAGGCCACCTAGCTTGCTTTGGTTGAAATTGTTGAGGCATAACCAACTCGGGAATAGGGAGTACTCCATGTCTTACGCCTTTTGCATAAGAGTTTTGGGCCAAAAGTTCCACTAGTGATCACGTATCCCTTCTCACTTGCTTCTCACTTGCTGGGACTCTCTTTGGTGTATACAAGAACCTTGTGGGGAAGGGTAGTTGTGGTCTAGGCTAATAAGATTTTATTCCTAAGTCCCTTAGGCATCTACCATTTAATGTCCTCTGATGCCTAATGCAAACCTTTCTCAAATCTTTTCTTGATATCTAATCTTCTATATTCATTTCTTCCTGGAGGTTAAAAAAATAATAAAGCATCTATAATCAAATAGGTATCTTTATTAGGAAGTTTATAGTAGCACTGTTAGAAACAGATAAGTATAGTCTATAGAGAATTGCCTGAGAGTTGGTGGTAAATCAGATAAATAATATCCTTTTGATAACAGCCTTCTTGATTGAACAGGTAAATGTCACGATTGTGTTCACTATAGTGAGATTTTAGCTGTATATGTTAGACTCACAGAAAAAGTAGAGAATTCATGGGGATTGGTTGGAACTATTTGGGAAGAACATGTTAAACAGAGTCATCCCTTTAAAACTGGTTTCATTAAAAGATTCCAGATGAAAAGCTCTGTTAGCACACCAAACACTTTATGGTTTTTATTGTTCTGTGGTCATAGACTGCCCCGGTCAGCTATCTTGTAAGATGCTTTTTATACTCACAGTAGACAGAGCTGGAGAGATAGCAAGGGGATGGATCCATACATATCTATTTTCTCCTGGTGACCAATAAACAACAACACTGTCTGCCTAATTAGTGTGGTTTCGTCTGTGGTGTCATCTTCCCCTATAACTGATACATTATTTTACTGCTGTCATATTAACCACCCTATCAGTGACTGTATAACTTTCGTGTGCACGTATTGGTTATTGACTTTAAACATCCCTGGAACCTCTTCGCCTTATCCTACTATTTCCATGCCATCTGGAGAGTGGTGGTCAGTAGCGACTGTCCTGTTTGCACATGTCTTCAATTTGAGGATGTGGCTCCTGGACACTTCATCAGTTCAGGGAGTAGAGAGGGTTTGGGAATGGTTTTCAGATTTTTATTTTTAATGGGAGCTTTTTTTTGAGGGGTGGGGGGTCTCGTTTCCTTTCTTGTTCTTTTACCCTTAGGAGAAATACCAGAAATTTGGGGTGAAAGGCAAGCCAAGAATTGTCAGTACAGTTGTCACAGAACAAAGACAGGACTATAGCAGAATCGAAAAACTCCACATGGAATTTGCTATATGAAAATCTGTTGAAACACTTTCAACAGAAGAAAGAGATTTTAGACATTTCTAGGCTAAACTCTGCCTTGGTTTAAACTATACCTTTATTTCTTGCCTTGGTGCCATAACTCTTTACTGCTCAATAAGAACAGCTCTAGTTTTCTGCCTGTTCCTGGCGCCAGCAAACTTTTTCTGGAAAGGGCCAGGTAGTGGATATTTTAGACTTTGTAAGCCATAGTCTCTGTCACAACTGCTCAGCTGCTGACTGGGCATGGCTGTGTTCCAATAAAACTTTATTTACAAAAATAGGCAGCCACGGGCCACAGTTTATCTGTGCTTAATCTATCCAGTTCCTTTCCTCACTAACAGCTCTGGTCCATACAGGTGGGAGCAAAGAATTAGGGAAGCCCCTTTGCCTTTTATAGTTCCAAACAATGTGAGTAATAATACCTATAAGCCTGTTATCAAGAGACATGAATATTAATATCACTGTTTAGTTGGGAGTCAGTCAACATGCATACCATGACTCAGTGGTTTTTCCTACCATGTGTATAGGAGGTGAGCCTTGGGGGCTGACACAAGGACAGGCTGATGAGAAAGCCTGGCAATGAGACTTCATCCCCAACTCTGACCCTGGTAGAGCAGTTTTACTTTCATCTGCCATGGAGATTGAGGTTCTTCTAAGATGTTGTCTGTGAAGGGGTTCTGCCACCAAAGAACATTTTTTAAAATGTTGGTTTACCTTTTTTTTTTTTACAATTAGTAAAGGATGCTAATTGTATCTACTAAAAGATATCTAATACTAATAGATACTTTCTAAGAAGTACCAAAGGATTTATTGTGTACTACTTTGTGATTATAGAAAAAAAAACAGATTAAAATAAAAGGAACCACAAATCATCTAAATTAAAATTCATCTCCCTGTCTTCTCCTACCCCACGCCCCATTAAACAGATTATAAATCTGTGAGTATAGGGTTCCAAGACCGAGGCAGAGTTGAGACCCCTGTCTCCCATCTGCCACCACTGCTTCTGGTTATACCGCATTGCTTCGGAATGTCCTTGTGTCCCTCAGAGGCAGTGGGAGAATCATTGGAGCTTTTCCTGCTCCAAATAGACTGAGAAGATCATTTGACCCAGAATGCCACTTGAGGCCACACTGTTTTCCTCTTCCTTGCTCACATTCCTTCTTCCTTTGAGCTACCAGGAGCCCCCAAGCACCTGAATGCCCCAATTTCCAGGGTACAAACTGTGCCAAGAGCTGGACTAATTCCAGCACCAACCTCTTTGGAAGTTATCCCAGATCTGTCTCCCAGCCTCTGGCACCTAAACATCGTCGGCTAGGTAATTGTTGGTTATCTGAAGAGCATTAGTTACAACAGTATCACGTGTGACTCAGACAGGCTCTCTTAGCCAGTCTCCTTCTGCCTCTCAACTTGATTATCAATGTTGACTATTGGGATTTGGTGCCAGAGTGGGAGGATACTTAGAAATCTGAGATCTTGCTACCTTGGGTATGATTTCTTCCCTGGCTTGTAAGAGTTGTTCATCTTTTCTGCCTGTACATTTCTGAAGGTGAGTCAGGGCAGTGATATAGCAGGTGAGGTGTGTGTGTGTGTGTGTGTGTGTGTTCACGTGCATGTACATGAACATACATACATTGGGTGCCTGCGTGGTATGAGGACTATGCTCTCAGGATGTCCATGTATATCCTATCAGCCAAAATAAAAAGAAAGTAAAAAGGGGGTTTGAGGGTTATGGGGCAGAAGGGAGATAAATGTTTGTTGTTCTTGGTGAGGAAGCACAAGCCAGATCAACAAAAGAAACCATTTAATTCGCAGAGTGCAATGTTCTAATGCATCCTCATGCTGTGTTTGAGTCCCAATGGCAAGGTATGGCTACATCAGGGCCTTCGACAGATTATGAGTGATTTATTCATCCCTGCCTCCTTCACTCAGATTTTCTCCTTTCAGCCATCCAATATCCATCATCAGAAAGCCCAGTTTCTATACAGGAGTTTACCCTGGTAGCTTGCCTGGAATACATTTTGAAGGATTAGTGTCCATGGCATGGAGACTGGCCCCTGTGCTCGGTACACTCTGGTGAATATTCATGTTGGCACCCGGGAGGGTTATTTCTAAAAGGGTAGTTCCTACAAAATGCATTCTAAAGAGGGAATATTTTTCCCATCTGATGATCCTTCAACCAAACAAATGTGGGAGGGAGGGGAAGCTGTTCTGCAATGCTGGTGAGTATTTATGAGACAGAAAACTGCATTCTTCCATCTCCTGCAGCAGTGGGGGGCACCTTGGCCCCTCTGAATTCGGAGCCTTTGCCCGGGCCTCCCACCCTGGGGAAAACAGTATAGGCAATTCCAGAAAAAAAAAAAAAAAATGGCAAATGCCTGTTTAGCCTTTGGTCCTGTAACCCACACGAGTTTGATTTGATTACAGCTGTTTAGCAGTTAGAAAAGTTAGAGTTATTCATGTTCAGCTGAAAACGTTTGAATTAAAACTTATCATCCCAGCTTTGAAGACCTGGATCAAGAAACCTGTACTGAGCGGCCAGTGATCAAAAGAATTCCACTGAAAAACATAATTAGCCATTTTTTCCTCTAGCCATTACAAAAAATTCTATAAAATCTTGCTTTTTTTTCCTTAATTCTTGCCATTCTTCAAAAGCTTTCTCACATAGTTACATATTAAATTAATTAATTATCTTTTGTTTATAAGAACTTGTCATAGTTAGGATTCTCACTTTTATGTAGTGGTAGAGATGCCCCTATTATTATTCTCACTAATGTGGTCTTTATTTTAATGGTAAGTCATGTACTGCACGGAGGATTATGATTTGTCAGACACCTCAGACTTCAAATAGAATAATCTGCTTAAGTGTTTTAATTTTATAGCACTTGCAACTTATACAGTTTTATTTTTTCTGCTTTAGAGTCTAGTTTTGTTTTGGTTTTTTTTTTTTTCATGTGAAAGCCTTCACAGAAGAATTTCGTGAAGGAAGTTCATTAGAGAAGGGACTGAAAGGGAGGCAATTTAGACCAGGTGAGCATGAGAAAAGAGTGCAGACAAGCATCTGATCGTGCAGGGCCGAGGAGGATAAATACTAGAGTTGGGAATACGACGGAGGGGGCAGTGACTTAGCAGAGAGGGGACATGAAAGAGGAACAAGCAGTGGCTAACACAGCTGGTGCAGTTGACGGCAGATGAGGGCCTCTATTGGATGGGCAAGTGCTTTCAAATCATTTTCGTCAAGAGCCCAGCACTTTATAGGTTGGGCCCTGTGGGGAAAAGGAGCTGATTCAAAGCTGGAACAAAGGTTGAAGCCCAGATCTGATTTGGGTGAAAAGGTCAGGCTGGTAAAAAAAAGAGAGACATAGGAAAATAGTACTGGCTGTGTTAAGAGAGACCAGGGGAGAGATTTGGTGAGAACAAAAATAAAGAGATTACCTGCCTGAATAGGAAGATTTTTGCCTTATTGCTCAGCCCTGCTGGAACGCTGTAATATTCAGAGTCAAGCCTTCCCCACCTTTGTTTTACCTCTCCATTCTCTCCCTTTATCACCAGGTTGAGATAATACAAAGATCTACCTGTAGCTAAATTGTGAGTTCTCCCACAGACACGGATTCCTGTGAAAACTTGACCTAAGGGAATAGAAAGGAGCTGTGGAGCTTATTAAATTTCTCTTTGGCTCTGCTTCTTGGAGCTTTGTAGGCTGTGTGCATGTGGACACATACTAGCATGTGGTCAGAGGAGGGGCAGGAGAAAAAGCTCAAGAGAAGAAATAGCAGTGAGCATTAATGTACTTCATAAATTTTCTCTTTTTTAAAAAAAATTTTTTAATGTTTATTTATTTTTGAGGCAGAGAGAGACAGCATGAGTGGAGTAGGGGTAGAGAGAGAGAGAGGGAAACACAGAATCTGAAGCAGGCTCCAGGCTCTGAGCTGTCAGCACAGAGCCTGACACGGGGCTCGAACTCACGAGCTGTGAGATCATGACCTGAGCCGAAGTCGGACGCTTAACCGACTGAGCCACCCAGGTGCCCCTTCATAAATTATCTCTTAAGTGAGACCCTGCAAAATGGAGTGGGAGTGGAGGACTGACTAGGGGGGTGTTTCAGCTTGAAAAGTAATTTAATGGAGCATTAAAAGATGGAGCTACCTGGGTTTTGTGAGAAAGGGGATTTATCTGTAGTTCCCTGTCTTCTCTCCATCATCCTCTCCTGTCCTGTTCCCCATAGCTCCTTTACTTCAACTCAGTAGAGCTTATGACATGCCCGGGACCATGGGGAATACCAAGACATTAGCCATGCATGATCCCTGCACTCTCAAAGCATGGTCAGGGTGGTTCCTCTTGGCTGGACTTGGTCTGAAAGTTAAAGGAGGGGCCTTTGGATAGTGTTATACAGGGAACCTGGAGCCAGGTGACACTTTACTCCCCTACCTGTTGGATGAAGACTCACACTGGGGCCATCTTATTTTACAGGGGTCATAAAAGTGAGTTAAAATCCGGTGAATCAGATCCCTAACACACAGCTGGTAGATCAGTGAGCTCTGAGCTCTTAAACATGCCAGCACCTTCTCACCCTTCGAATAATTTCATAGAATTGGGTACAGGGAACAGAAACGCTCTCACAAATGGATACTGTCCTCGGCCATTAACGGAAGAAACCAATTTTTGCCTTTTTAAATCACAACAGCCTTTCCTAGCAAATGCCCCTTAAAAGTGAGCTGGACTTGATATGCAGGGAGCCAAGCCCTGTGGTCTGGGTGGGGCCTCTCTGTTTCTACCTCTTGCACATCCTTTTCCAACCCTGTTGGTGGGCCAAATTGCACCCATGTCACTGATGTTATGTGTGCGTCATGATGAGGAAGCTGCTGGGATCAAGGAAGACGGCCTTGCTGCCGAGAGGGACATTGATGATGCCAAATTTAAACACAGGGAAAGATCTGTGAAAGCTGCACCCCTGCTCAATGTGTCACTGCCGAAAAGGTCTACAACATAATGAGACTTCACCTTGTAAAATATAACAAGACCATGTGAAATGGCTCCCGATGGTTTTGATGCCAACGTTCTGCTTCAGGAAGGGACTGTATTGGAAAGAGGCACCTTGAAAAGTAGACGAAAACTGCTTTTCTTCTTAAGGGCTGTTTGGCCTGGACAAGATTTTCTCACATGTCCACACTGAGAGCATAAAATGAAAGAATTTCCGTCAAATTGGACTGTGTCGTATGGAATCTAGATCATAAGTCTAGGCCAAACCTTATTTATTAATAAAGGGTTTGCCAAGTGATTGAGTGAAATCTGTGAAAGATTGCTTGGGCAGTGTTTGGCCCCTGTAAGAAAATTAACCAAGTAACTTAGAAGAATAGATTTGCATTGAAAGCAGGAAATGTGCTGATTGTAAATTGTGGGTTTTTTCCAAATGTGATAATGCATGCAAAAACATTTTGAAGCCAGTGAGGTCTGTGTGAATGTGAGGTGGGATTATGATTAGTCTATCACTGTTCGTTCCAGCCTTGGTGTTTGTTGAACGTTGCAGAGGCAGCCATGCTGCCTTGTATGTTATCACCTAAAACTTGAAATTAAAACCTTAATCCCGCCAAGGAGTGAAATGATAGTCTCAATTAGCTGTTAAAAGTCAGGAGTTTTGTACTGTCTCAAACTCCTGGAAAGTTTTGTCCCATCCGCTATCCATATAGCCCTATCCTGCAGGCATGTTCTCCATCAGCATTTCTCTACTGCCATAGAATTTACCTGGAATGTAGGATTTGTAGGAGAGAAAGCCCCTTCTTTTATTCCCTCCCTTCTCAGTAAACCAGCCTGCACGGTGAAGCCCGAGTGTATGCTTTGCCCCATCTCCTCACTTTTTTTTCATCCTGGGGCTTCAGTGACTAAATGCAGAAACTGCATATGCCAGACGACCGAGCGCTTGCACCTGTCTTTTCCCTCACCAGCTGCAAGAGAATCTTGTTAGCCAGTGCCATTATTTCTTCCTCTGTTGGAGAAACCGCCCTCTGTGTCCAAGACATGGGCAATTCCGCGGTTGCAGACAGTGCGTAGGCTCTGTGATGCCCTGTGACTAACACATCTCCCAAGATCCCCTTCCGTCTGGCGAGCAGCCTGTCTCCCTCCTCCTGCTGTCAGAAGAAGGAGGGTGTCCCCTTCGCCCTGAAAGGCTGTAGGACCCCTGTGGTGGCCGCTCCTCGGGGGTTCTCATGTCTGGAATCTGCAGGGCAACCACCTGCTCTGCCTCCCGCACTTTCCATCAAACGTTGTTACTTGGCTCCAGTCTCCTGCTGAGAATCTCATTTTGGGCTCGTGGTCCTCCAGCAGCTCGTCTCAGCTCGACCTTGTTCTTCACCTGCAGAGGAAGCTGCGTGACTGAGCCCCGTGACAGCCCACAGTGAGGGTCTCTCTTATCTGTGGGAAAATTCCAGTTTCTCCCCCAGGAAAATACTCTTCCTCCGAAGCAGTATAATTCCTTCTGGCAGCTGTTGCCGGCTCCCCCCTGCCTCTCAGCAGCAGCGATTAGAGTGGAGCCTCTGTCATGATGTTTGTCTTCCGGCTCCTCACTCAGGAGAGTGAAAACTGGGCTCCCATTGCTTACTGAAGTTTCCCTCTGTGGCCACAGCTCCATACCCTTCTCCCTCGCCTCTATGTCTGCTGCATCTGTTCTTTTGCTTCACGACCTGTAGTCCCTCTCTATTCTGAAAGTCAGTCAGCCCCCTTTGGCCCCAGTTAACTCCTCAGCAGCTTCAAACTGGCCACTGCTCCAACTGGCCCTTGTCTTCCCTGACCCTGCCCTGAATCCCCCTTGTCACTGGTGGTCCTGAGTTATCAGCTACACTGAGTGTCCTGTCTCTGCAAGGCCCCCTCCCTCAGCTCTGCAGACCCCACAGAACTTGCTCCAAAGCTTAGGTTGCCTTTCCACCCCCAATGCAGCCCTGCCACTCTCAGCTTCCATCAAGAATCTTCTTTCATACTTGAATGAAGATCTCCATTCAAAGTGAGCTTCCTCACCATCCCTGTCCTTCACCTCCTATCTCTCTGGTCCTAGAGCCATCACATCATCCTCATCATGAGAACCTCTGCTGTAAGTTGAGTAGCTTTTCAGGCTCATGCACTCTCTGCTAGGAGCTTATCTTAGGCTCTTTGGTTCCAAGCTAAAGAAACCACATAAATATGGCTTAAGCCATATATGGCAAGTTTATTAAAATGATGGGGAGATTTCTCATAGAACACCAGGGCAGAAACTCTGGTGACCCTCATAGGGACTATAGTCAGATACTAGAATCCTGCTGGGAGCCCAGATAACCCTCCCTGGGCCACATCATCTGTCTTCTTTGTTTCTCATTGCAGGTAACTTTCTTTGCTTCTTTGTGTCTCTGATGAAAGAAAGTCACCCCAGAAGGCCTGCATTTTCATCATCTTATTTTAAGTGAACAGGACCAATTAAGCTAGAATCTTACGTAATTCTCAATTTTTGAGAAACGAAATTCAGTTGGTACAGCATGGGCCATGTGTCTTCCCAGCATGCACTCAGGTCCACAAGCCAAGCTCAGGAACCCCCTGTGTCCACCTTAGGGCTAGGCCAGAAACAGTTCTCTAAGAGGGAGGTTACTGTATAATGGACAGACATGCAAAGAAAAAACTAAAACTAAAAAACAAACAACCCATCACCTCTACTGCTGTCACAGCAAATTATAAAATGTTAGAACTGGAAGAGCCCTTAGAAACCGTTGAATCTAGATCTTTAATTTCACATGGGATGAAACTGAAGTACAAGTAAGTTAAGTGACTTGCCTAATGTCACTTAGTCAATACTCAGTAAGTATTTGTGGAACAGAAGAAAATTATTTCTAAAGAACTTAATTTCTCAAGATCTTTAACAAAGAATGGTCTCCAAACCTGTGAGGTCAGACTCTCTTTGATTTTGACCAAGAGATTAGAAATGGGTTTGATAATAAATTATGTTACTAATATCTTGGCAGTTCTCTTCTCTCAAGTTGCCTGCTTTTGCCCAAGCAAGGAAACATGGCAGCAGCAGGAGAGGTGACCCCAGGCCTTCCAGTGGAGTCTCCCACGAACAGCGGACAGTTAGAAACAGGCAAACAGACACTTGCTTCTGACCTAAAAGATACCAGTTCAGCGGAGAGGCTGTTGATCTCCACTGTTTAAACCTCAGCACTGTTCACAATCTGGCACAGAATTAATCCCTTAAGAAAGGGATGAAAAAAATGCCATTCAGCACAACATAGTTTGTCATCGCATGCATAATGCAGACTCTCCAATTAGAATGCTACAATTTGAAAACTTTCTTCACAGACTGATGAGAGAGCAATTATTTTAAAGAAGGGAAAACTCAGTCCACTGGGTTTGCCTCAAGTCACTTCTGACTCAAGCCGCAAAGACAGGAGTTTTGAAAACATATTCACTATTGAATTTTGTATCAAAACACCAGCAAGGAGAGCAATTAGTTGCTGTAAACCGAACCCCGGTAATCAATGGTATGCAGCCAGCCAGGGCATTTATGGAAGATGTAAGCAAAATCACATCTGCTAATCAATTACAAAAAGCCCAGCACTTCACTGCTTTTAAGGGAAACTCCACAATGAGTCTGAGGGAAGATGGAGGAGACAGTGTTTAATATCACCAGGCATCTCATGCAGTGCTCATTAGGTAGAGGGGTTCATGGCAACAGCTGAGTACAGACCTGATCTGCACCAATAGATCTTGGCCAGCAGCTTCCTTTATTCAGCCCCTTTTGAAAATAGCTTCTGATGTCTGGGTGGAGGTGTGTAGATGTAGGGGGATATGTTTAAGAAACTCTTCTCAGTTAAGGTCAGAGGGGGTGTGTCTGCCCTGGGCAAGCTCATCGGGCAAACATTCCTTGGCAGATTACAAATCAGAAGTATCTGTGTGTTGTTGCAGGTGCACAGACGTGGGAACAGACTTTGCTGGCAAGGAAAGAAGTGAGGGAGTTGGTGGGTTTTTCAATTGTGCCTTCTTAGAACAAAATTCCTCTCTGTGGAAAAAAAGAGATTGAGCCAATTTTTCCTGTAGTGTCCTTAGACTGTGCTTGCTTTTTTCAGTTGAATCAACAAAGGTATTTTCATGCCTGGCTAAGCCGAAATTCCAAGCAAATATGCATCCTGGCACATGAATTAGAATCTATCTTAAAAATTCCAAAGTGTAAGTGGCTTGATAACCTGAGATCCATCAGTGTCCCTTCTCTACTCAGGAGTCACCATGACCCCCCATTTCCAGCCCTCAGGGACTCTTAATAGAGGAATAGAAAGGAGATGTCTCAACCAGTGTGTGCATTTGGCTGCTGTTCAGAAAAAAGAATTTAGGCCAGGAGAAATTATTGAAGTAAAGATCGATAGAGTGAGCTAATAAAAATTAATATCTTCAGCATGCCAACTATGATAGGCAGCAGATTAATATCCGTCAAATATAGAGGGCATCTTGTAAGTCATTAACAAAAGGATAAATATAAGTAGAAAATGGGTAAAATGTTCAAGTTCAATGATAAGTGAAAGGCTGCAAATTAATGACAGAGATTTCATCTATCGAATTGGCAGTGTTTTTAAAGATAATACATGATTATCAGCAGTGACACACAGAAACAGGCATCTCTTATGCACTGCTGGTAGTATGAGTATAAATTGGTTCAGACTTTTGTTTAGGGGAAAGGGAGAAGCGTGCAGCTGTTTGGTAATCGCGTCGAGGCCTCACGTGCCCTGCTCCAGCTTCACCCACAGAAGCTTTCACAGGCAACAGTCATAGATGTAGTGTAAGGACGTTCATCACAGAGTTTTACTAGCAGTGTAATACTGTCACCTACCTAAATGACCACTAATAAGAAACCGATTAAATAATTTATGGGGCATCCATACAGTGAAATTCCGTGAAGCCAGGACGTGTGATGAGGAAGAGTATTTGATAGATACAAAAGAAACGTATTCATAATACGTCGTTAAGCGAAAGAAACAAGTTACAAGAAAAATTGCACCATGTCTATGTGTTTACACCTGGAATCACAGGTGATGTTCCTTTTAAAACAAACATTTGTCTCAGAACAAGTTGGAGGGCTTATAGGAAAAGCTACTATGGGACAAAATGTGTGCAACCTTAAAAATTCTTTTAATATCCTATTACTCCCAAGAATTTCTACCAGAGCATTTATGGTGCTTACTTATAACTGGTCTTCCTTTTTATCTTCTTCATATCCTATCTCCCACATCCCAGTATTTTTCCATGAAATATTTTGGAATCTAGTTACATTCTATCCCAAAAGGCTTGATTATTTTCATTTGGATACACTGGTAGAAACACTAACTCATGATTATCCAGAAGGATAGGGATTATCATAAAACTGGCTCTGCATCAATGATCCAAAATCCCCTTGAGAAAATAACCTCAACATTGTCTCCCAAAAAGCCTGTTACCAAGGCTGTTAAGTGAAGAGAATGATTAATTAATTTGAAGGGGTTTTTTTCTTGTTTTTAATCTACTCTGGCAAAGTTATAAGTTATTTCAGCCCAGAACATGTATGAAACATACACTATGAACAGAACCCATATGTTCAGAGTAGAATTTTTTAAAAAGAGAAAGATCAACAGTCTTTCTATAATCTTTACAAGAGCTAGACAAACATAGAAACAAAAATTACACTTTTACAAGTTACTCAACATGAATGTAAATTAACAAGCTAACTGCATAAAAGTGCTAAGAAACTAGAATAATATACAAGGAAATGACTAATGAGGGAAATGATTCGCTTTCTTACCAGGCAAACTGGTAAAGAGCAGAATTATTAGACACTTAAAAACAATAGGGTGGAATCCTGTCTGATTCATTCAGAGTACTTTGAGAGATTAAATACTCAGGTGAATTAAGGTGAATATTCAGATAGATTAAGGCAAACTCTGTTTCTGCTTTGCTTAAAAGATGAATTCCAAAATATTAGGTAGTGTGGGTTTAGTCATTGATAGCAAACAAAATTACACTTGAAAATAAGGAACAAAGGGTAAGGGGAAAGGGGAACACAGTGGCATTTCTGATCCCCAATAATAGCATTGTAGGTGACACTAAACTGAGCTTTGCAAGGGTGTTTATTGATTATAATCACAAGATTAAGGAGAAATAATATGAACTACTTTTGTAGAGTCATAGGTGGCAGGTTGTAAATTGGGACCCAGGCCCATAAACTGGGAGTAAAGAAGCACTTGGCAGAAGGATGACAGAAATGGGCTTTGGCCAGGATACCAGGTTTGATGAATCCCCTGTATCTGCCAACACTAACTGAGTATAGACACGTTACCCAACAGTGTTAAGCCTTACTTTCACCGTCTATAATTTGATGAGAGGGGTGCCTGGGTGGCTCAGTCGGTTGAGCATCTAATTCTTGATTTCAGCTCAGGTCATGATCCCAAGGTCATGGGATTGAGCCCCATGTCAGGCTCACTTGCGCTCACTCTCTCTCTCTCTCTCAAATTAAATATTTTGTATTTAGATGGAATATATAAATTAAATATATATGATATATATATATAATTAAATATATATAATTTGATGAGAAGAATAATGCTTGCTAAGGGGATTTTTGGAAGGATTTAATAAGATAAATTATATAGAGCACTTAACACAGGGACTGGTACACAGTGTGAACATTAAAGGTATGTTGACTATTATGATAATAATCGTCATAACAAATAAACATTCATTGAGTATAGGCTCTTTGAGACACTGTGCCAAGTATTGGGTATAGAAAGATCAAGAACACATAGGCTCTGCCTTTAGGGAGCTCACTTTCTGTTCTAGCTGGTGGAGGAAGCAAATGTGCATGACCAAATATAAAACAGTAAGATATCCTGTATGGGAAGGACTTTGGAAGCTGAAATCATAGAAAACAGTGGTCTCTCGTCCCTCACCACTGTGGCACTGTCAGAAGCAAAATGCTGGACCGAAGTCTAATCCTGTATTGCAATTCTTAGATCCTTTTTTCTTATTGTAGGTTTTAAATTGAGGAATAATACACATACAGTGCACAAATCTTTTATATATAGTACGAATGAGTATTTACTGTGTGTATACCCATGAACTACCACTCAGTCAGAGTCCTCACATTTCCAGCATCCTGGAAGTTTCCTTCATACCCTTTCCAATCATTACCTCTCCCAGAGGTAATCACTGTTCTGATTCCTGTCACCATGGATGAATTTTGTCTCTTTTGAGCTTCATGTAAATTAAATTACATAGTCTATGCTTTGGTTCTTATCTGGGCTCAAAAGGAGATAAGAAGAACAGAGCCAAAATAATCAATCTCTAAATAATAAAAAAGTTTTACTAATGAATATGTTTGCTTGTATCTCCAAATCAGATCATTATACTACAGCTATGCAAAAAGTCTGCTAAGAATGAGAAGGAATTTGAAACATGATAGTTAAGGTCATTGGGACTTACTAGTTACTACCAATTAGAAAGCATCCCCATGAACAGGAGTCTCAAGGATATCACTTTTGGTCAGCCCAGTCAACTGGAGATGAATCAGGAAGGAGGATTTGGGGCCATCTTCTCACCGATAAGCCAACCAAAGAGCTTTGACAGAGGCTGCCTGAGATTGGGTGACTTGTGAAATAAATTCCTAAAAAGACACTGCTTCTTCTTCAGACTGACTCCACCTCCTCCTACCATACTTTTGCTGGGATTCTCTTCCTTTTTCCAGTCCTGGAAGTGTGGTGGGGCAAAGGAGGCAGGGAGGAGGGGTACAGCAGACATGGATTCACTCATGCCCACAGCCTCAGAAAACAGCCAGTGAGAACATTCACAGCATTCTTAACGTATTTTTCTTTGTTCAGGTTATTACTTTGGGACTGTGATGATCGAAGCTATAGCTACTACGTTGAGGTTTCCACCAACCAGCAACAATGGACCATGGTGGCCGACAGAACTAAAGTCTCTTGCAAGTAAGTTACATCATTTCTCAGAATTTATTACAAGTTAAAAGAGTCTTATCTGATGAATTCAGAAGTTTCTAATGAAGATTTGTGGAATCACCAAATTACGTTCTTATTTGGAGGTTGAAAACATCCTAATGATCCTTCATTTCAATTTTGACTATTAAGTACTTCGGTGAGAATTTATATGCTCAAACAAACTTTCCTTATTTTGTGGTTTGAACTTGACTCTTGAAAGTGACATGTAGGGGCGCTTGGGTGGCTCAGTTGGTTGAGCGTCCAACTCTTGATTTCGGCTTGGGTCATGATCCCAGGGTCAGTCGTGGGGTCAAGCCCTGTGGAGCCTGCTTCGTATTCTCTCTCTCTCTCTCTCTCTCTCTCTCTCTCTCTCTCTCTCCCCCTCCCTCCCTCCCTCTCCCTCCCTCCCTCCCTCCCTCCCTCTCCCTC
>NW_026057580.1:4452382-4585973 GCF_023721935.1 Panthera uncia
CTCCCTCCCTCTCTCTCTCTCTCCCTCCCTCTCTCTCTCCCTCCCTCTCTCTCTCTCTCTCTCTCTCTCTCCCTCCTTCCTCCTTTCCCCCTCTCCCCATCTCACACTCTCTTGCTCTCCCTCTAAAAATAATAATAATAATAATAATAATAATAATAATTTTAAAATAAATAAAATAAGTAAAAATTAAAAAAAGAAAATGGCATGTACCTGAGCAGGGAAAAGAAGGATTTCCATATGCAATCCTCTTTTGTGTCCCTGCCCCCGTCACTGCACACTACCTCTTTAGAACTTGTTTCTTCCTTCGAGAATTTTGCTGATGTGATACACACTTTAGTAGTTATTCTGGGACTCCATTTTCCAGCCACATATGATTCTCAAGGTTAGCTTTAAATATTTATCTCATCTCAGTGTTAGCTACACTGTTACCTAAACCAAAGAAAGCTTGATATGTAGGTCTCTAGTCATTTAATGTATATGGCATTGAGCCTCTGCATTTACGTTGTTGTAGGGGAAGCTAGGAGGAAGGATTATGTGGGTTCTGACTGGCCTGAGATCATGACTAGAATGATTATTTACATGTGTATATGCCCATATAACTCACTCAGATCAAGATTAGCATGTTTCCAGCATCTTAGAATCATACCTTTTCCCAAACATTACCTAAAAAGAGCTCAGTGCCTTTTTGTGTAGAGCCAAATTCACTGGGAGGCAAGGTAAAGAAAATAGCTGCGATTTCTCTTTTTTTTTATTATTGAAATATGATTCACATACCATAAAATTCACCCTTTTAAATGCACAATTTAGTGATTTTTAGTGTATTCACACTGTTGTACAGTCATCCCTACTATCTAATGTTTCAAACATTTTCATCCCCCCGCAAAAGGACACCTCCTACCCATTAGCAGTCTTTTCATCTCCTTCCAGTTCCCACAGCCCCTCACCACTAGTAAGCTCCCTTCTGTCTCTATGGATTTGCACATTCTGAACATTTCATACAAGTGGAATTAAATAGTATGTGATCTCCTCTAGCTGTTTTCACTTAGTACATATTTTTTTTCAAACTTATTTTTTGTGTTGCAGCACGTGTCAGCATTCCATTCCTTTTTACTGACTGAATAATATTCTATCATATGGAAATATATATGTCACATTTTGTTTATCCATTCATCAGTGGATGAACATTTGAGTTATTTGCACTTTTTGGCTAAAATGAGTATTTCTGCTGGGACATTCCTGTGCAAGATTTTGTATGAACATACGTTTTCAGTCCTTTTGGATCTATTCCTAGCAGTAGACTTGCTGGGTTTTATGCTAACTCTGTGTTTAAGTTTTTGAGGAACTGCCAGACTTTTCCACAACAGCTGCACCATCTTGCATTCCCACAAGCAATACAGGAAGGTTCCAATTTCTTCACATTCTTGCCAGTACTTGTCACTGTCTATCTTCTCATTCATGGTATCCTAGTGAGAGTGAAGTGGTGGTTTAAATTTGCATTTTCCTCGTGGCTAATGATGTTGAACGTCTTTTCATGTACTTACTTGGCCAGGATTTCATAATAGCATCAATAACGGCTTGTTTGATGCAATGTCTGACACACTTACCGTCATTATTATAGTACTTATCTTAGAGCATGTTTAATGTTTGCATTGGTTAAGGTAACACTTGCTGCTGTGACAAAAAGTGGCTTCAACATTCCAATGCCTTAACACAGTAGCTATTTCTCAATCATGCAACAGTCAGTAGGGGTGTTTGTGGTTGTCAGGTGGCTCTTCTCCACACATGACTGAAGAACCCAGGCATCTTCCTTCTTGTGGCTCTGCCCTCTCCTAGGGCCTCAGCAGCAGCATCTGCATCTGGTTGGCAAATGGGGAAAGAACAGAAAGAAGGTATACCTGGCTCTTCTGAACGGCCTTGGCCTAGGTGTAGTGACCATCCCTTCCACTTATATTCCACTGGGGAGAAGTAGTCAGTTACCACATTGGATGCTGGTCGGGCTGGGAAGCATGGCTCTGCTGGGCAGCCACTTCTCAGTGGAGCACACATCTTGTGGCCATCTCTGCGATTGGATGAGAAAACTAGCAATTATTCAGTAACTAGTATTCCATCACTTTCCTGTATTTTGTCTCATTTTTTCCTGAATATAAAACACCTTGTGGGATATTGTCCTCTCTTTCTAAAAGAGAAAATGAAGGGCTCTTTCCATTGTACCTCAAAGCATTACTAAAGAGGGTTAAACCAAGCTAGATGATGGAAACAGGGAAATGAAGTGATTACCTTATTTCCAAGCTCCCAGAACCCTTTCCATACAATAGGAAGGCCTTCAAGGCCCATGAACAACTGCCCATTTATCTTTTCAGAGCCATTGCTCATTGAGTATACAGCTCACAGGCCAGACCCTCTGCTTCCCCATCTTTTACACATCTCACTGGTTACCATCACCCATCTTGTCTGTCATTTTATGTGTTATAAATTAGATTCCTCATCTCTTTATGTCCCCCTACTGAAGGTGTTATACAGTATGAGTTTTTGACAAGAACTGGTTGACTAACTGCTGACACAGATACATATTATAATGGTTTTATATTTATTCAAATGGGTTTTTGCTTGATTCAAAAAGGCATTCACTCATTAAGTCCTTCCCATTAGCTTTGTATTAAGTCATTGACATCTTCCCCCCCCCCTTTTTTTTTTATATTTTATGTCCATTAGTTGGTGGATTTAAATAATTTATGTTTTTAACCTTCCATGTTAGCACATATATGCTACAGCAATAGGTGTTTTAGAGATTAATAAATAAATAATATATTTTAAGAGTAAGAAGGCAAGTGCCTGTTAACCCCCTAAGAATCAGTGGAACCAAAGGTTATGATTTTATGTTTATAGGTATAACCCAGATCTGTTGTGCCTTTCATTTTTTAGTTAGGTATTAAAAAATATAATAGAAGATATGCAGATGATAAAACAGGAAAGCCTTCCCTTTTTAACTAATATACTCTAGAGCAGTCCTTGAGAAGATTCTACTAGCTTCAAAAATTATAGCCTGCTTTTTATTGAAATAAAGTATGTGAGTCATGTTATGAATGAAATTCTATAGGATCTTTAGAGATCACAGCCCTGCCTCTTGATAGCACTCTACCCATGTCAGGAAATTAAATGACAGACTTTGGACAGACCTGGAGAATGAGATTCTCCAAATGTCTTCCCTTAAGACCCTATGCTCCTAGAACAGGACGTTTTCCTTTATTGCTACCCTGAGTCCTTTCGGCTATAGCTGCAGCTTTGCTTGCTTTACTTTTAGGATAAAGGTTTATTTACCATCACAGGTAGCCATGTTTTTGAATAGGCAGATTTTGGGTGTTTTCCAGCTTTTTCGGAAATAATTGATATATAACATTGTGTAAGTGTATGGTATTCAATGCAATGAGATATATAGCAAAGTGATCACCACAATAAGTTTACTTGACACAACTACCATCTCACATATCACAGTTACAGGTTTTTTTTCTTGTGATGAGAACTATTAAGATCTCTTACCAACTTTCAAATATGCAATAGTTTCGTTTGCTGTAGTCACCATGCTGTACATTACATCCCCAGAACTTACTTATCTTGTAACTGGAGGTTTGTGCTTTTTGATCCCCTTCACCCATTCCCCCCCACACACACGCCCCTCTGGCAACCACCAATCTGTTCTTTGTTTCCATAAATTCGGTTTTTGTTTTTAAGATTACTTGTTTAAGTAAGATCATACAGTATTGTCTTTCTCTGTGTGACCTTTTTCATTTAGCATAATACCCTCAAGGTTTATCCATGTTTTTGCAAATGATTTTCTGAAATTACTTTTTACCCCTCTTTTTTCACATAATATAATTCTGTACCTTTTAGCTTTATTCCAAAGACGTCACCTTCAGTCTTTGATTCCTTTTCTCTACTGTCTTCTAAATTGTTGAGCCCTACATCTGTTTTGATACAGTAAGGCACTAATAGCAGTTTTTTTTATTATAAATGTAAAACATGCATGAAAGATTAATTTAAACAATACAGGAAGATAGAAGTGAAAAGTAAAATTTTATCTTCCCATCTTGTGCTCAGAAGTACTTTTGACTTTTTTTTTTTAGTTTTCATAACGTCTCAACTATAAATAATATTTTTATATCTGTTTATTAATTTATCAGCTTTATTAACTTAACTACCTCTCATTTTTTGTTATATTTTTCTCTTTAGTCCTGCTATTACTTACCTTTTAAAATTAAACAATATACTGGGGCGCCTGAGTGGCTCAGTCAGTTAAGCATCTGACTTTGGCTCAGGTCATGATCTCATGATCCGTGAGTTCAAGCCCCACATCGAGCTCTGTGCTGTCAGTTCAGAGCCTGGACCCTGCTTCAGATCCTGTGTCTCCCTCTCTCTCTGCCCCTCCCCCACTCATGCCCTGTCTCTCTCTGTCTCTCAAAAAAATGAATAAATGTTAAAAAATTAAAAATTAAATTAAACGATATACTTAAACCTCTATTTTTTGATCCATCAATTGTAGATAGTATTTCTTTACTCTCCCTACTATGTATGAAGAAATTACCACCCTACATTTCCCTTTCCCATCTTCTGTTAACTGTCCCACCACATTGACATTTTAAAGATTTATGATACTTATTTTCTGTTGGGTAACTTATTTTCTGTTGGGTAACTTATATTTAACTTAAGTTAAATCTTCCATGTGTTAACTATAAATTGGTCCTGAAAAGGGAAAGCCAGTAAAACCTCATTATAATATTATGATTATGTAAACATTATTCACTACAGATCTATAATTCAGTGAATCTATAGTAAGGGAAATATTATTCTATATCACTAAACTTGTGTCCCTCTTGAAACAATTGTACTGTGTTCAGATCAAATAGATTTGGTTTTCTTACAAGTGCTCAGAATTATTCTACAAGTAATAAATAAGTAGCTTCATATTAGCCAGCTTTTTGTTTTCTTGGAGTTTCTAATTACCTCTTTTTTCCTGTTTACAGAAGCTTCTGGGGCACACTATTTGTTCATTGGTTAATTTTGAACAGACTGCTTCCTAGGCCTATATATATATAGCTTACAATTCTTTTTCTTTCTAGGTTGGTTTTCACTTTTTCTTGGATTTCTTTTTCTTCTTGTAGCATGTGGGTAAAGGGTTAACAAACCCGTTTGCTTTGCAGTGAGATACTGACCTTGGGCCCAGTTACCTTTTTAGATCTTTTCTCCTGAAAACATGATAGAAGTAGAATGTCGGCTATTAGACGACATTGCTTATGATGAAAATTACCCCTAACAAATTGCATCTGGCCTGGAAAGACTGTAAATATCTGGTTGGAAGCTATAGCTTTGGGTTTCCTGAGTACAATAACTTTTGTGACTGGGCATGTCCCTTGTGAAAATTCTAGGATCTTTGTTTATGGAGCTATTACAAGAGATAATAGTTTGGATTTGGAATGTGGGGTTTCTAAGCCAGAGTGGCTCCACCCCTGCCCACTCACCTGAGCTGTCCTCTTGTGTGCCAGCAGGAATAGCTCCCGTACAGTTGCATAGACCACTACAAGGACTCCCACTAAGGAGAAATGCTTGCTGCTGCTCTAGTGGCATGGTCTTCTGTTCGCTCCCCTGCATGAATCCGAAGCCAAGTAGAACTTGGTTGGGTCTCAGTCAAGATCTCTCAGAGGCATTGCACAGAGTAAATGTATTCAGAATTGTTTTCAGAAACAAAGGGTATGTAGAAGGCAAATTTTTAGAATTCTTGCATGCCTGAGTCATAGTTTGGGTATAGAACTCCATTCCTTCAGCATTTTGAAAGCTTGGATTTATTGCTGTCTTGCATCTAATGTTGCTGATGAGAAATCTGATAGAATCTGATTCTTCTTATTTGTAGTAATGTATTTTTCCCTATAGAAGCCTTAGAATCCTCTCATTATTGGAGGTGTTAAATTTCACAATGATATGTCTGGATGTGGACCATTTTCATTTATCCTGCTTAGTTTGCTTCATTATGGAGATCTGCCCAGCTCCCCACTGATTTATAAATAATATTTCATCCACCTGCCATTTTCTAGAAATTCACAAAAATTTTGATTTGCTTATATCCTTCCCTCCAGTTTGCAGCACCTTTATGAGTGTATTTCCTTTGTATTTCTTTGATGTCACCTCATTGGTTTTCAGGAAGGGAGAAAGGTCAGTGTGCCTACAGTGTCATCCATCGTGAACCTGAATTCCCTAAAGCTCTATTACATGGGCTGTTGATACTCCCCAGTGACCCTAAATCCTTTGCCTTTCCTTCCTTGTGCCTGGCTGCCCTTGTCCCATGTTATATAGCTGTCTTTTTTCCTGCTAGCATGTACTCCTTAACATATTGACCTCATTCATGTTCATTTTTTAACCATTTCTTCACTTTGTCATGGTCCCATTGACTGATAATTTTGTCTGTAGAAGTAGTAATGACCTCAGCCATTATCTTTCCAAGACTGTGCCCTTTGCAAACGTTTTGGCAAATATAAATAAATTATCAGATATAAAGAATTAATCATTGATAATACTGAATTTTTTTCCACTTGAGAATTCTATGATCATAATTTAGAACTACCTAGGATTTCTAGTTTTTAGCTGAATTTGCTCACAAGCTATCTGTCTGCCTGCCAGATATATTATCCAGATTCCCTTTTAAATAAGTTTTTATCTCCAACCTAAGTGTTCATTAAAAATGTTGTGAAAGAGTTTTTAATAACTTAAGAAAATACTTATATAATAAGATATTTTTAAAGCAGAGTACAGAACTGTAAGAGTATTATATCACAAGTAGAAAAAGAAATATGGAAGAAGAAAGCCAGATGGAAATACACCAAAATGTTGTTAGTGGCTGCCTCCATGTACTGGGATTATGTAAAGTATTTCTAGTTTTCTATATTTTTGACCAATTTACATATATTTCTTTTACAATCAAAAAGAAGACTGTATTTGAAAAGATTTTTTTTTCTTGCTGCAGCCATAAATGTTTTGTAGATGTTTGTCCTTGCCTTTATTTGAGTAGCATATGCTAGCAGAGTGCATGGTTTATTCACTGCCAGCAATAAATTAAAGAAATTAAGTAAGTGCTGTCCATAGCAATATCCTAGTAGCTTTTCAGAACCTTGCAGCCACTTACCCCAAGCACGAGTTGTGCTTTCCTGAAAAGGACACCTGAGCTGCCTCTTCCCGTGAGCCTCTTAAAGCCCCATCCTGGGAGAGTGCCTCCTCCTTTTGCCTTTCCCCAGGACTTCAAAAGTCCATTTCTACCTGGGTGTTCCCTCTCATAGAGGTCTGGCCTGCTTGAGACCTTGGAGCAGTCCCATGGATCAGGCAGTTTCTATAGCATCTTAACTTTAAACGTTTCTCCCCTGTGCGTTCCCTGAGGAGCAATTTGACAGCCTCAGTCACCTGGCAAGGCCTCTGTGGGGTCAGTTCACCTTCTCCCTGGGCTTCAGCATGATGATATTAATATGCGAGAAGCAGTGTGTCCCCCTTGCTGAATATACTGTCATTTAGTCCTGGCGAAGGGCAACTCTTTCTGTCCTGGGGTCTGTTTCCATAGTTGATGCTATTTATTCACCAGGAACCTGAGAAAGAGGAGTCATGTTTCTTTTTCTGAGTGCTGCAGTGGTTGAGGACAATAGGATAAATTAAAGGTACAGAGTTACAGCCTCAGAAAACTCTTCTAAAGCATAGCAAGATTGAAAAATGAGACATTTGAACCTAGGCTATTTACCTTGCCTGCTATTTTCTGCATCTTCTTTGCCATTGTCAGTGCTAAAGTTGAAAAAGCCTTCTTTCCACCAGCTTTGTTTCTTAGCCTGACCCTTAACAAAACGAAAATCTTGGGCTGATTCCAGGAGGTCACAGCTAACCATGTGACCCTGGGGGTTGTGTGTAGAGAGCTCGCACCACTAATGTGATGCAATAGAACGAAAGTGGGTTTTAAAGAAGGAAATGTCTCCTCCATTGAGACCGCTGACAGAAAAAGTTCATACCAAGTGTCAAGTTTTAGTTTCCAGGACAGGATTGCAGCTCTTGGCTGTGGCAGAGGTCCTATATTGAAATATTACTAGTTCTTGCAAGTCTGTGCTGTGCTAACAGACGGTCACCCTCACCTGCCCAGCTGCCCATCCCCGTGAGGTTGGAGGAGTACACTTGCCTGCTCCTTCAAGAAGAGTGAGCCAATTAATGGGCTCTGCTTGTGTAATTGTCACTGTTAAAATGCTCTATGGAGATTTTATTTTTCTCTTTTCAGACTTAATTCCATTTTTCTATACAGCATTTGACAGTAATGAAAAAAGCCAGTCATGTTCTTTCCTGTGTTTTTTTTAAAGGGCAAAAGCATTGGTGTTAATTTTGTCACGAGTCTTAGAACTTGAACGATAAAGAAATATGGACTTGTAAGAGAAATGGCAAAAAAAAAATGAAAAATGAAAAAAATAACAGAATTCAGATAGCACACACACACACACACACACACACACACGGAGGACAAGTCTGGTACTAGGCAGACCCCTGTGTTAATGAGAAGATGTCAGAGCCTGCCTTGTAGAAGGCATCTATTAGACTTGGAGACACTTGTTAATCAAACTGTTATTTATGCAGTTATAAAGTACCAGAAATAGATGAATATTCTGGAGTAGAAAACATCAGTAAGGAGTCAGTTACTCATACCTACTCATCTAGAGAAAGTGTTTATCTGTTGTTCTACTAAACTTTTTATGCAAAACTTTACCCATATGTTGGAAGCCATGTGGATAGTAGATTTTTATGCAAAGTATGTGAACTAAGTTCTGAATTTAGATATCAACAGGTTCTGTGGACCACCACTGGGAAGGCCTCTCCACACCACAACATTTGATGAAGGAGCATGAAGGAAATGAAATCCCCTCAGATAGCAAATGACCAGAAGGAAGAAGCTAAGAGCTCTTTTCCCTCCCCTTACTTAACCCAGGAGCCACGTTACTCTGTGAAGACAATAATTTTTCCGTGCCTATTAAAAAAAAGAACAAAACAAAACAAAGCATACCTCAGTAAAACTTTCTCAATGAGCTGTGTGAACACACTTAAAATATGCATGGTCAGAAAGATTTTTCTTTCATTATGGTAATGACTTTCATGTTAATATTACACTCTAAATGACAAAAATCAATCAAGAGCACACTAGCCCAACTACAGTCATCTCTGTCCTGTCCTCCACTCTGCTAATTGCCCCCACCATGGTCTCTCTATACCATCCCTCAAGTTACTTACTATAGCCAGAGTGGCACATCTGAAGCACAATTCTGATATTATATCTGCATGAACCCTTAACTGGCTTCCCATTGCTCTCTGGATAAAGACCCAAATTCTTCACATGATATAGACTACCTACACAATCTGGCCCCCTCCTGCCTCTGCAGGCATTTCCTGCATCAGTCTTCCTATGCCCTCTGTGTTCACATCAGCCTGGCTTCCTCTCAGGCCCCACCATGCATCATGCTGTCTGCCCTCCCACAGAGCCTTTGCACATGTCATGACCTCTGTCTGGAACCCACACCTTGTGCTTTGACTGGCTAACCCCCATTGTCCTTGACTCACGGGCCACTTTCTCAGGAAAATCTGCCCTGACCACCCATCTCAATCAGAGTGCTTTTTTATTCCGTCTCGTAGAGCCAAGCTATTTTCCTTCACAGCTGATACTGCAGTTTGCAGGGACCCATTCCTTAGCGTAGTATTAGGTCACTGTTTTTCCTCTCTGCTAGAATGTAAGCTCCATCAGGGCAGGGATGTGGTCCATTTCATTCTTACCCATGGTAGCCTAGCAAGGACCTAGCACTTGTTGTCTGAATGAATGGTTGGATAAGCACTACCACTCTGTCTCTGATCATGATACATGTTGGTTTCATTTGTCCTGCAACTTTCTGGAGCTGTTGTCTTCACAGGGCTCAATCTGGAAGTCTGTCCATCCCAGTTCAGAGGCTGTCACATGGAGCAAAGGAGAGTTTGTGGGAGAGCATAAAAGGTGCTCGTTGACCCTGATCATGTAGTCCTTGTAGAACTAGGAATATGTCTTCCCAACTTCTCTTTATGAATCCATTATTGATCTGCCATCATTGATTCATTCACAGCCTTATTTCACAGATTCAGTCCTTGCCAGAGGTTCAGTTTGCTCTGGTCTCGGCATCTGTCCTTGCCCCTCAAGTTAATGACTTGGATCCCCCAGTAACAGTTTATCACTCAAGATTGGTTACTGGCTGGAAGTCCATTACCTTTATTTTTAACCACTCTTAGAGTGAAGTTTTTCTTTACAGAGGGGCCATGTGCTTTACAGACTGTTTGCCAGCTGTGCCCTTTCACCTCGGAAATTGATTTGATTTAAAATCCCAAGTTTGTCAACTTAATATGTTTTAATTGCTTCTCTGGATTTTTAGAGGAAAGGGTTAAAAACAAACAAACAAAAAAAAAAAAAACAAAAAAAACAAAAAAAACCTGGCCTTATTCTCCAGAAGGGAACTCCAAACCAGTTGCCAAGGCAGTCCATGTACCTGTCCCACCAGGGTAGAGTTTGTCCAACCGAACAGACCTTACTCTGAAGTCCTGGAGCTCTGAACGATAAAGAAGTATGGACCTGTAAGAGGAATGGCAAAAAATGAAAAATGAAAACCTTCCCCTGGTTTCAGGATGGCTGCGGAGGGTCCTGTCCCAGCACTGTCCAGACGGGTGCTCAGGAGGTACCCCTTACCATGACCGAGCCTTACCATGACCTTCCCTGAGAGAGGCATTGCCGTTAAAAGCAATGCAGATAGCCCCTCAAGGGGCCTCCAGTCAGAGTCACATAACCTCAGTGAAGGCAAGCAAGTTGAGCACACAGTGACACTAGAATAGCAGTCCTCATAGAAATCCATTTATAAAAATGAATAGTCAGCATGCACATCTGCAAAAAGAAAGTAGAGCCTATTTGTTAGGCAGTGAACAAAGGCAGTGGGAAGGAAAGTCAGTATAGTTTGATCATATCTGGTTAAAGTGGCCTGCCTCGTTTGTCTCTGGGTCCAAGTGAGGAGTGCTGTCTTGGTAATCTCACCATGATTAATGCTGACTCAGCTCTAGCCCAGAGTGTGAAGGAGCTCATATTTCTTCTAAGTTAAAAAAAAAGAAAAAGGAAAGGGATGCCTGGGTGGCTCAGTCAAGTTTCCGACTCTTGATTTCAGATCAGGTCATGATCTTGGAGTTTGTGAGATCCAGCCCCACACTGACTCACATTGGGCTCCATGCTAGCAGTGTGTGGAGCCTGCTTTGGATTCTCTCTCTTCCTCTCTCTCTCTGCCCTTTCCCCACTCCTGCATGCACTCTCTCTCTGTCTCAAAAAAAAAAAAAAAAAAAAAGACACTTAAAAAAAGAAAAAGGAAAAAGTGTTCCTGTGAATTCAGAGATCCAGCATGCATATAGAACCAATTTTTAGAGCTAAAAGGGCACTTTTCCTTGGCTCTCTGATTTATTCTCTTGGCTTCAGCTGTCTCTTTCATTCATATTTTCCATTAAACATTGGCCCCGTCTAGAATGGCTTTTCAAACTCACCTTGTCTAAAACTGAGCTCCTTATCATCTTTCCCTGTAAGCCTCTTGTCCTTTGATGTCCCTGCTTGTGTTGGTGGTAAACCCCTTCTCCTGGGCATCTTTTACCCTTTGACTCTGGCCTTCTCCTTGCCCCTCCACAGCCATTCAGGAACCATGTCTTCTCTGTTACACCCTTTTTTCTTTATTCTGTTCCCATTGCCTCCATCTTAACTCAGACCTTCTACCTCTCACCTAGCTTATTGTAGTGATTTCCCCCAATCTGTACTCTATCTGCATCTATTGCTGTTTTGGTATCTGGAACACTGTTGCCAGATCCGTCTGGCCATGACTCCTTTCCTCCCCTGAACAGGCTCCTCCAGTGGCCAAATGAGAAAAGCCTCAGATCTCTGCCTGGATCACCTTCGGTCTCCACACGACCAACTTTTCCCAAACATCTCGTTTTCAAATATTCTGCCCTACTGTTAGACTTCATGTTCAGATTTCAAATATATAATGACCATAGTTATCTGACTCTCACCAAACTTTCTTACCTTTATTTCTTCAATTCTCTACTTGTAGGTATCATTTTTCCTTTAAGTCTGACCCAGTTGCTGCTGTCAAATGAGTCCATGCTTTAGATCAGCTGATTATTGCCACTGGCCAGTCTTTGAGTCTCTAACCCACCCCAGTTGCCTTAAAGACCCAGCCCAAAATGCCCTGTGAGTTCTTCCTTGATCTTTCTCCTCCTAAATACAGCCAACTGCTCCCTTTGCTGAATGCCCCCACTGTACTTTGTTTCTGTGTAGCTGGGACAACATTCACTTTTTCTTGGTTCTGTGTCAGAGGAGGGAGAAAATAAGGGGCTAGGCTGGGAGGAAGTTTGCTTTTTAAAAAGCTGGCCATTTTTCAATGAGAAAGAATGAAATCTGGCTTTTTGTAGCAACGTGGATGTAACTGGAGAGTGTTATGCTAAGTGAAATAAGTCAGGAAGAGAAAGACAAGATACCATATGATTTCACTCATGTGTGGATCCTGAAAAACTCAACAGAAGACCAGGGGAGAGGAGAAGGGGGTGGGGGGAGTTACAGAGAGGGAAGGAGGCAAACCATAAGAGACTCTTAAATACTGAGAATAAACTGAGGGTTGATGGGGGGTGAGGGGGAGGGGAAAGTGGGTGATGGGCATTGAGGAGAGCACCTGTTGGGATGAGAACTGGGTGTTGTATGGAAACCAATTTGACAATAAATTTCATATTAAAAAAAAAAAAAAGAGCTAGCCATTTTTCAAGATGCACTGGGATCTATCCCCTGGAAGTACAGGCCAGATCTTTCCAGAGTAGTCTCTGGTTACTACATCTGTAATCAAATGCATAGCCCAGCCAGCTTTGATTCAGCCTAATATTTATTAAGTGACCCTGGTAGATAAAAGCTACATTGTGAGGGCAAATACTAGGAGACACAAGACACTGTTCCAAAGGAACTTACAGGATGTCCACAATTTCTGAATATTTAGGAACCATCACACCCACACCACAAAGTACAAAATACAAAACAGGATCCTGTAGTCATAAAATAGTTTAACTAAAAATACCTTGGAAATCATAGTCTAAGCCTCTCATTTTACAGATGGGACTCTGAGACAGGTACAGAGTACAAATGCCTCCTCAAGTTCTCATCTGATGGATCCAGATTCCAACCCAGATCTCCTGATTCTGCATCCCTTGTTCCCAGAATGCTGCATAGCCAATAAGCCCATGGTGAGAGACAGTCATATGAAGGCTATGAGAATATAGACATGATCAGAATATACCATGCAGCTAGGGACTTTTTCTGAGAAGATGTATTTTGAACCTAGTCATTCCCAACCAAAGAAAGCTGTGAACTTCAGATTTGAAAATCACATAAAGGTACAAGTCGGAAGCAGACTCACCTTCCAGAAGGCCTGATGAAGACTATAGATTACAAAGAAATCCACATATATTTTCACATGATCTCTTACCTTGCTCTCATTACTACTTCTTCCGCAGAATATTAATGTATCCAGCCTGTTAGCTGTATCATAATTCAGATTTTACAAATTGGTTTTAAAAGCCTAGTCTCTATATCAAATCACCTAGGGCTTCATTATCCAGGTTTGGAGTCTATTAGTCTCTGTTTTTTTTTCCCTTTTCCTTCCTATTGCCTACAAAAAAAAACCCCAAAAAACAAACAAAAAACAAAAAATCATTACCCTGTTCATTAGGCTATTTATTAGATTATTCCCTTCTACCAAAAGAGACTTGCATGTGTGTTTTTCGTCTGTTTTCAGCCAAGATCCATAAAGCATATTTCCCCCATAGATGACATTTTCTTTTCACAAGCCCTTGAAATGGAATGTACGAATTTCACCACGGTGTTGTAAATTACGTACTGAGTATCAGTAATAAACATTTCTTGCAAAGTTTTAAAGTGTAGTTGCAGATTGGTGATCATGTGGAATTGCACACATTTACCAGCTGCTTTGGAGGGAGTTACTGAGTGCTTTCTGCTCATACACTTTTCACCTCTTTATCCAAATTTATACCACAGTACAGAGCCCACCTAGTAAACCTAAACTGAGCAAAAGAATGTTTGCACTCCCAGGAATGTGGCTTCACAGTCTGGACCTGGAGGGGGTGACGAATAGTCGTCTTGTTTGTATTTCTCCTTCCAGGCATTTTGCACATTAAACTTGTACCAGAGAGTTCCTGATTTTTCTCTGGTGAAAAAACCTGAATAATATCCCTTGCTTCCTTATCTCTGGTTCTCAGAGCCTCTACTATAAGTTCCTTAGGTGGGGGTGATGCTCAGGCAAAGGAGGGCAGCTCCTGTTGGTACTGCTGCTATTAGATGAAGGTAATTTATTTATATTGTTCTTTTTTCCTTCCTTATTCTCTAGGGAGTTACTGAATTCTCTATAGGACTTGGCAGTAGATACATAGGCTTAATAGAAATTCTGACTGCTGGAGCTGTGAAATGTATAGACTTTTCTCCAGGGTGTGCCGGGAGCCGCGGGGAGGGGGTAAGGGGGGGGGAGGAGAGGCTCATGGAAGCTTTGGGCTTGCTTCACGTTTCTGAATCTTCTCAATTCATTTCTCCTAAATAAAATAAAAGTCCAAACCTCCACTAACGTAATGTTGGATCACAGGTTTCAACTAACAGGAGGGTATGATTCTAAAGTCCATGTTCTCACAGCACCGTTGAGCCCCTCATATACAGCCTCTGTCTGTTTGTAGGTCCTCCAGGTAGACTAATCGAAGGCCTCAAATACATAGAGAAGTGGTTCTATTGCCCTGTGGGGACAGAGAACCACAATAGGTGTTTCGTAAGACGTGGTGTGTACTGTCATCAACAAATGCATTCATTGTTGGATTTCTTGTCTGATTTTCAAATTTATACCTTCACAGTGCATTAATATCATATTCTTACATTAATATTAATTAACTTTATAAATTTCTGAGGAGATGAGAAGGGAACATAGGGCACATTCTTCTAAACCATTCATATTTGGAAATGGAACACCTGATACTCTCAGATACTATTTTCTCCTTTTGCCACTTCCTTAACCAAGATTATCTTGCAACTAATACTGAATCACTGCTCTGCTAAAGCCCCCAGTCTGTGGAGCATGGGCCCATGTTAACCCCAAACTTGCTGTTTATCCATCCATTAACTTAACAGCAGACAGCCTTCGAGCCACTGTGCTAGGTCAGGCACTGTGCTGGGTGGGCACTTTCCTCCTCTATGGGCTCATTATATTTAAGCTTTTCCAATCAGCTCAGGACCAGCAGTAACTGAAGGGCCTTGATCTAAATGTAAATAGAGGCAATTGTGGACTCTGACACACTTAGCTAGACCAAATCTTCTCTGAATGACTCAGTAGAGATAACATTTATGGGAGCAAGCAGCATGCTAAATCTGGACACACATACTACATAGAAGGGAGTGGACTTGGCCTCAGTGGATAAATAAAGATCACTCCTCCTCCCTTCAGCCTGCTGGAGGGAAGTTCAAGTGTGCCTTTGAGCACAGATCTTCCCGGAGGTGGCAGGATTGCAGCCTGTAAACTCAGCCAGTCCACTTCTTTGTCACCTTTGTATTGGTAACAATAACCTCAGCCGTAGGGATGCTTAGCAAACTGAGCGTGTTTTGTTGCACGCCTGTGCCCATGCTCTCGCTGCCCTCTCTGATGATAAGTGTGATGTGCAGTTTGTAATGAGCACTTGCAGTTGCTGTAAACTGTGTAATACCATATAATAAGCAGTAGTTTTCCACTTATCCTTGATAACAGGAGGTTTCTGCTTGGCTTTTAGCAATAGCCAAAATGTGGGTTTTTTGGTTTTTTTTTCCGGCAACTGCCCCCCCACCCTCACCGACATGATGCATGAATTTTCAGAGGCATCTCTCTTTTCACAGATAAATTGACAGGTTGTTTTCCAAGTGTGTCCAAAATGTGTATTGGCTAATCTTTGCCTTTAAAGAGTCAAAGTCAAACAAAATGGTTCCAAAGTAGCCATTTATAATAAAATGACTATATACATTCTTAAGCTCGTTTTAGCTGTCTCCTGGCTATGCTTTTCCTCAAGGGATTAGTAGCTTGAAGCTTAGCCCAATAGCTTGGATGATAAAACTGCCAAGTCTCAAGTTATTGTTTTAAATTTCCTGTAAGAGATTATATCTTAGGTATAAAGTGAATTTACCCTAGATGACTTGGTGCTCTTCCCTGAGAGGAAGAGGGCTATTATGCTGTGTACTTTTCTCTTCCGAGTCACACACTGTCAAGACTGGATGGGGTTCTTACTATGATTTCTTTTTAATCATTGGGAAATACTTTCAGAAAAGAAATGGACTCAAGCTTTACGTTGAAATCCCTTCACCTCTGTTTAAAGTCATCTCCTGACTTTCCCTTGATGCTCAGAAGACCATAAAATTCAGTGTTTCCCTGTAATGAATTAAGATTGCCTTTTCATCAGACAGTCTTCTCCCTTTCTGAGATGCTGCTTGCATTATCTATTCATTCGTTCATTTCTGCGGGCCTCTTGGTAACCACTTATCCCTATCAGATGGCCTAAGCAAGACCAACAGCTGTTGAGTTTGTGATATCAGGGAGATCTTATGAATCATGCTGATGGGAGCCCTGGTACTTCGTGATCACTGGGCACTGCCATTTGTCTGTCACAGAGCTGGCCTTCCTGTGGATTTCTTGCCTGGCACTTCGGTGTGTCTGACCTGCTAACACCAGGATGTCAGTGAATGGCTGCAACTAAGGTGCAGAAGTTGCCTGAGCTGACCTCACATTTAAAAGACGATTGTGCCTTTCTGGCACAAACGGTTGCATTTTTTCCATCAGAGTGATAGATTGATCCTCTCTGTGTGCAGAGCTCCATGTGGGATCACGAGGAAAAGAGAAGATGGACCACTTGCCTGTAGTCTAGTTCAAAAACAACATTACACATCAAAAAAGACTCTCTTTCCAAGTGTCACCTAAAAAGCAAACTGAAGCCCAGTGATTGTTTGCTCTTCATGTCTGCTTGAAGATTCATCGAAATTACACAAGAACTAGTGTGCGGTTTATAAAGACAATGTATTAGAACTAAAAAGCAAGCAAGTCGCGCTTTTACCAAGTTAGACCGCTGATCAGGGAGATGTGGGGAGGAGCGTGTGCTTGGGCAGAGACCTGGCTTCCTGCAGACCCCACAGCGGTGACAGTGTTGCTCAAAGAAAGTGCTTCTCATCCATTTGGTACATCATATTCTCGCAGCTCTTTTGTTTCCCAGATACGAATCCAGATATACCATTTCAGTGGCTCTGGGGTTTGGGGAGCTACTGCTTTTCTTTTTTTCCTCCCGCGGGGCCTTCCATTGACACGGCTACTCTGCATGCAGAGCTGAATCGTGCCTGTGAAACGCACTGACCCAGGTGGAAGCAGATTTTTAATCAAGTGCCAATAGAACGACCCATTTTCTGCCAAAACCTCTGGAGCCCTACCATTACCCGGTGCCCACATTTTCCAGTTGTTTCCTGGGATTTGATTTCTAGCCTAGCGTGTTGTCTTTGGGTGTACTAAGATTGATTTAATTAAGGTAGGGTTTATAGCTCTTGTGATCCTCTTACTTAGGAACTTTACATGGAGACCCCCGATACAGACAGAACTTGTGTGTTGGCAGACAGGGGTGATGACAGTGGTCTTTCCTTCAAAGCAGAAGTGGTTTGCCCTACCTTTGACTTGGGTGTTACTGCTCAGCCTTCGGTAGGGTGTGGGATGTTTGGATTTGCAGGTTGGGGTAGCTTTCTAAGTTGTTCGAAATGATGTTACAGACCAGTGTTGTTCTTTAGCAATGTATAAGTCAGATGATTTGTTAATTTTACTACAGTGAAAAGTAAAGTAAAGGGGAGGTTGCTGTGGAAAAAACAGAATTGTATTTTCAAAGAGAAGACCTAAAATTTGCACGAGTGTTGCCAATTCCTGGTCTCCATTCTGTTTCGAAAGGGAAGCTGAGGAGGAAAAGTAAATACCAGGGAGGATATGGGGGAAAGGGCATGGGGAAAGCAATATAAAAACCGCTTTGTTTCTTTTTTTTTTTAAATAATTTATTTTTTAATTTACATCCAAGTTAGCATATAATGCAACAGTGATTTCAGGAGTAGATTCCTTCATGCCTCTTACCCATTTAGCCCATCCCCCCTCCCACAATCCCTCCCGTAACCCTCAGTTTGTTCTCCGTATTTATGAGTCTCTTATGCTTTGTCCCCCTCCCTGTTTCTATATTATTTTTGTTTCCCTTCCCTTATGTTCATCTGTTTTGTCTCATTTGAGTGAAATATGATTTTTGTCTTTCTCTGACTAATTTCACTTAGCATAATACCATCCAGTTCCATCCACGTAGTTGCAAATGGCAAGATTTCATTCTTTTTGATTGTCGAGTATTGTGTGTGTGTGTGTGTGTGTGTGTGTGTGTGTGTGTGTGTGTGTGTATATAGCACATTTTCTTTATCTTTCATCTGTCAATGGACATTTGGGCTCTTTCCATACTTTGCCTATTGTTGATAGTGCTGCTATAAACATGGGGGTACATGTGTCCCTTTGAAACAGCACACCTGTATCCCTTGGATAAATGACTAGTAGTGCAATTGCTGGGTCGTAGGGTAGTTCTATTTTTAGTTTTTTGAGGAATCTCCATACTGTTTTCCAGAGTGGCTGCACCAGCTTGCATTCCCACCAACAATGCAAAAGAGATCCTCTTTCTCCACATCCTCACTGACATCTGCCATTGTCTGAGTTGTTAATGTTAGCCATCCTGATAGCTGTGAGGTGGTATCTCATTGTGGTTTTGATTTGTATTTCCCTGATGATGAGTGATGTCATCGTTTCTTAATGAGGCATTCCTTTCCCTTAATAAGAGCATCTAACTTCATGTTTTCTTGAGAAATGAGGATTCTGATAGAAGGAGGTCTAGAGTCTCCAGTTCTGTCCAGGTTCTGAAGTCTTATGCCACGTAGCACAATTATGTCAGGTGATGAGGCTTATTCTTTTTGCCTCCTGCCAGGTGTCTTTCAGTGTCCTTTTGTCCATGGGGTCTGTGGACAGCACTGTAGTTCATTATCATTGGTTTCCCTGCATGTTTGGTTGTATGCATTCGAAAACATTCTGAGAAAGGGGTTCATAGGCTTCACCAGATTGCCAGAGAGAGCCACGGCACAAAAAAGGGAAGATCTAAGGGTCAAAGGAATATTCACATATGTCTGCTTTGGATAAAGCAGACATTTTGATAAAAATAGGAAATGTTGGTTACAGACATCTTTGTAATTGTGTTATTTACTTTTTTTTTTTTTTTTTTTTTTTTTTTTTTTTACCTGATTTCTAGTTGTTCTTCAGTCACCTTTCCATCTGGTGTGCACCTTAGGTCTGGGGCCACTTGCCGCTAAGGTGAGCATGTCAGGCTCGTCCTCGTTACTGACCTCTCTATCTTAAACCTTGAAATTGGTGACTTCAGTTGTTCTGCTTCAGCCAGTGCTGCTGAGGGCCAAATGAAGTTCACGCTGAAACCGAGTCCTCCTCGCCAGGCTCAAATTTCAGAATCATTTCTCCCTTCACAGCTGCATTTGTACATCAGTCCTGAAAGTTGTTTCTAAAAGATTAGGGCTAGGGAAATGTAGCCAGCCCTTGGCTTCACGTCAGCCGATGCTCTAGCCCTTCAGGCCCACCTGCCCCCCTCTCAGGGCTTCCTTTTTCCCGGCAGGAAGCCTGTGCAGATCTTGATTGATTCATTCAACCCATTTTTATGAGGTACCTTCTGTGAGGTTGGAACTATGCCAGGCAAGCATCCACCTGACCACAAAAGTCAAGAGCGCATGGGAGTGGGCTGGTGCTTGCATCTTGGCGGCCCCAGTTGACTACCGAGAGTGTGAAGTGCAGGCTGTCTGTGGGTTAGCAGTTTACTGTTCACCTACTGCTTCCCAGGCCCCCGGCTGGTAGAGACATCAGAGCCCCGCCCCCAAGGAGGGCACAGGCTAGTGGATGAAATAACGTGCGCATGGATAAAAAATGAAAATCTGTGTTGGAATTGTTTGGGTTTAATGTAAAATATTTCAATCTCAGCCTTTATATTAGGGATTTTGTTCTTGAAGTACTTACCAGTATCTTTCCACCAGAAAGGGAAAGTGTGCAATACAGTACCATTAACTGCACGTGCAGAATAAAAATCCCTGGACTAGACATCAGGAGGCTTGGCTCTCAACCATAGTTCTGCCTCTGACTGGCCAAGCATCCTAGGGCAAGTCCTTTACTCTCCCTGTACCTCTGTCTCCACCTCTGTAAAACACCAAAGGCTTATGTGCAGGCTCTGAGAACTGTACTTATTAAAATAGTACAGTTCATTGTTATCAACAAAAATGTGAAACAGTTATGTAAAACATAAAGTACAATGGATTTATCTCTAATGTTCCTTCTAAAGTTTACATACCACAATTCTCAAGTCCTACTAGGGTATGTGTTGGCTGGACAGATGTACCGACACCAACATGCATGTATGCTATGCATATAAAATATATATGTGAGCTTTAATAAACTCCTGCATGTGAGGTAGAGCCAGCTGCTTCTCTGTCCTCTCCCTAGCCCCTGGAAACTCTCATTTGTTGCCATGAACCGGGCCCAAACAGCTACGAGGAGCTCCACCTCTAGAGAGAGGCCTGCAACCTCTGATATTCTTGTTGTTGAGTGAAAAATAAATAAATAAAATGAAATATATTAAATACCTTGAGCTTCCTGGAGATAAAAGCTGTAATACATACACTAAAGTTATATTTGAAAGAAACGTGGTCATGTAGAACAACGAATAGAGGTTAAATGACTCTGTGTTGAAAGAAGGGTCAGGAAGTTCACCTCTTCCTTCTACAGTCACTAAGTACACACCTCATGACTGGAAGCCGTTTCCTAATGAAATATTAACATCCAGTAGATGGTGGGTATGCATTAAAAATGTTTTAACATTTGTATTTTTAGCATGGACACTGTGGTATCAGTTAAAATAATTAGCCCTTGCCTTTAATCTAAAAGCCTTATCTCTTTACTCTTACTTTTTTAGAAGGCAGATGTTTTAAAACTGATTTGAAAATCAAATTTGCCCTTCAGTGATTTCATTTGGAAGAAACATAGAAGTAAACATTATAAAGGAGGCTTTTCAGTACATTATGCATGCAAATGTGGCAGCCGAATTCAGGTTCACAAGTGGAGGTGGATGACTGTTCTGGTTGAGAAAGGTTGAGTTGTTTAAATGAATACAAAGGTCATCCACCCTCAGAGCGTGTTCCTCTGTCATTTAGTAGCAAGGCTATTGCTTCATGGTAAACTCTATCTGCCAAAAGGGAAGAATTGAAAGGCTTTGGCAGGCAAAGTGAAGCCGCGTTAATCGTGCAATGGCCGTGGATCGCTTTTCATTGAGCCCCTGCTCTCTGCCTAGCCCTGTGCCGGCTGTAACAGAATGGGGTTAAGGGGGTTTTGTGCTCCTCTGGAAATACCCACTGCTGGTGTTGAGGCTGTGGTTACAGCAATTAACTGTGTCCTCAGATATATTTACAGGTTTGTCTGATACTCCTCGAGGGTCTGGGACTATGTCTTATTTGTTTCTGAATCACCAAAACTCAGCACACAGACTGACATGTGGTAGGAGCTTAGAAATGATTCGTGAGCAAATGAATGAATGAACTTATGAATGAATGATGAGGGATTATATTTTGGGGGCATTTTTTCTTAATGGAATGGGAACACAGGTTTTTCAGACTTACAGGGAATTAATTAGATAAAGGTTATCACTACGGAAGAGTGGAAAATGAGATTGAAACTAATCCAAACCAAATTCTTGCTATCTGTCCAGGAGATCAAAAACCTGAGCCCTCCTACATGTCTGTAGAGAAGTAGTCTCCCAGGGGCGCCTGGGTGGCGCAGTCGGTTAAGCGTCCGACTTCAGCCAGGTCACGATCTCGCGGTCCGTGAGTTCGAGCCCCGCGTCAGGCTCTGGGCTGATGGCTCGGAGCCTGGAGCCTGTTTCCGATTCTGTGTCTCCCTCTCTCTCTGCCCCTCCCCCGTTCATGCTCTGTCTCTCTCTGTCCCAAAAATAAATAAAAAACGTTGAAAAAAAAATTAAAAAAAAAAAAAAAGTAGTCTCCCATCTAAGGAAGTGTGACCACCCTGCCTACATTTTGGATTAAAAACCCTATAGGCCTAGCTCCTCACTGGGTGGATTCAGGAACAGGATGAGTGGAGCATCCCTTGGGAAGAGCTTGCTAGAGCAGGCAGGAGGAAGCCTGGGCTTTAGGAGGAAGCTTGACCTCTTTATGTGATAGTAATCCGTGATCCAGAGAGACTCGTTTAAAAAGGTCTCATTAAGGGCGCCTGGGTGGCTCAGTCGGTTAAGCGGCCGACTTCGGCTCAGGTCATGATCTCACGGTCTGTGAGTTCGAGCCCCATGTCGGGCTCTGTGCTGACAGCTCGGAGCCTGGAGCCTGTTTCCGATTCTGTGTCTCCCTCTCTCTCTCTGACCCTCCCCCGTTCATGCTCTGTCTCTCTCTGTCTCAAAAATAAATAAATGTTAAAAAAAAAAAATTTTTTTTAAATAAATAAAAAAAAATAAAAAGGCCTCATTAAATGAACTGCAGCTCTAAGTCCAATGACAGTCAGGAACCTTCTGGGAAGAACTTTATGCTATGCTACCTCTCTCTTGTATCTTTTATCTCTTTCTATTTAAGAATCCTTATTTATCTCAGGTTTCTTAGGGAACATGATAAAAACTTTTCTGGGTTGTTCCCTGTTTTCTACCCTCCTTTTCTGCCGGGATGGTTCAGATTAGGCGGGAGGTTCCATGTGTAGCGCATACCCCCTCCCATTTGCTCCTCTGGCACTCTCCTCAGCCTGGGCAGACAAGACCACCTTCGCCTCTGGTGTTGGACTGGTGCTGATGGCTCCAAGAGTTTTTCCCGAATACTTCTGGCTGAAGCTACTTCTACATCTCTAATCATTGGAAAGCATAAAAGGGGCTTCTTTTAACAAATATTTTGGCATGCACTGCACACAAGGGAGAGTCAGCACTACATTCATACTCATTGTTCTGTGTCCTGAATCAGGTTGAGAATTCACTGAACTCCTCCTTGAGCCCTGGAAAGTGGACTTTCTACATCATAGGTCTCCCTAGGAAGCCCTTGGAAGGCAAAACTTTCAGTCTATTGACAAACAAAAAAGTCTCTGAGTTTCTTAAGAACCTAAGTCATTCCATGAATAAAAAAGATGTGGTGTGTATACATAATGGTGTATTACTCAGTCGTGAGAACGGAGGATATCCTGCCATTTGTGACCACATCAATGGACCTTGAGCACATTATGCTAAGCAAGATAAGTCAGACGGAGAAAGATAAATACTGTTTATCATTTATATGTGGCACCTAAAAAGGCCAAACCTGTAAAGTGCGCACGCACATGCACACACACACACACACACACACACACACACAAAGTAAAATGGCAGTTACCAGGGGATGGGGTGGTGCATAAGAGTGACGGTGTTTAAGGGTACAAACTTGCAACAAGTAGTAAATAAGTCCTAGCGATCTATTGCACAGTATAATAAATATAGACAACAATGTTATACTATAATTATGTAACTGATAAATATCACTACAATGGCAATCATATGATAATATGTAAATGTATCAAAGTAACACACTGTACACCTTAAACTTACACAAAGTTACACATCAGACATTCAATAAAAAAATTGTTAAAAAAAACCTCATTCAGGGAAGAGAAAGGGGTGGGGTGGGAGAGGTGGAGTGTACCTGCCAGATGCACGGATGACTGATCTGTTAGGAAGCAGAGACTATGCCAGCCCCACTCATTTGTCTTTGTGTCTCTCAGAGGCTGGTGTAGAGAGATGATGAAGGAAATATCTCATTGGTTTCCTTTACATTTGAGGCACTCGTGTAGATATGAGCCAAGAGAGCTAGCACCGGGGTTCTCCATTTTACCCCTGCCCGTAAAAGCATCCTCTGTCAGCAAGGGACAGCAGCAGCCTGTGGGGCTGTAGACGTCCAGAGAGAGCAGGGGATGGCGAAACCTCCACGACCAGCTTCACATGATGGCCCCCGGTGTCCTCTAACGAGAACCCCGAGGGGGCCGTCTCACAGACTCCTCAGGGTCCACTCTTCTCAACTTCCTTCTCCCCTGCTGTCCCACACAAGCTAATGCCTTCTTCTATATTCACATCCATTTATTCCCCCAACCTAGAAACATCTAATCATACTCAACTCATTTCTTTCCATTGTCTAGATCGATTGTGTTTGCTTCTGTCTTCTCACCGACTCTCAGCTGGTCTCCGCAGCCTCCCCCTCCACCTCCTGTCTCTCTTCCCTTTCTGCCTCTATAGTTGCCATTATAAAACAGAGCTATCATACCACCACTTGCCCACAATCCAGGTGTCTCTGCCTGACATCTGTAGGATCTCTGCAAGATCCTACAGTCTGACCCCAAACTTCACATCCACCTCTTTTCCTCTTGCTTCTGTATCCGCCCTCTGCTTTCAATGCCGTGGGCCCCTCCTTGTTCTCTGGACCTGATCTGTGCTTTCTCGTCTTGGTGGAACGTCCATATGTTATTGCTCCTACCTCAAATGCTGGTCTTTATTGTCCATCCCTAACCCCTGCCCCTTCTCTGGCGAATTCTGGGTCATCCTTTATGCCCAGCCTAGTGTTTGTTCTCTATGAAGTGCATCACGACCCCTCCAGACTAAACGTGGAATAGCTAGAATCCCCAACTCAGCTAAATGTGGGAACCGCTCTTCCTTGATCAGCCCTGAAACTGGACTCACAGACTTAGCAAGGAAGCGGAGGATTTCAGGCCTGGCTAAATGACGAAGCCACTTAAAGGGTTCAGAAGAAAGTATTTTAATTGCATGGTAAGGAGGGCAGAACTGAATCTGGTTTGTTCACTTCCATGTTCCTGCCATTGGTACAAGTTCAGTACATGCTAATGTGCATGAAGGATCCAGGAGACCATGTGTGTCCTGATCTAGAACTTAAAAGTCACTGCTGGAACTTGAGGAGCTCGTGGATAACATAGTCGTCAAAAAGGAACTGCGGGACCCAGAGACTCCCCTTCTAGGCATACACTCAAGAGAAGTGAAAACGTATGTCCACATAAAAGCTCGGACATGTGTGTCCATTCACAGCAGCACTAGTCATAGTGGCCTCAAATTGGAAACACTCCAAAAGTCTACTAACTGATGAATGGATAAACAAATGTGGTACATCCATGGAATAGTATTTGGCCATAAATAAAGGAACGGAGTACTGATACATGCTGCAACCCGGATGAACTTTGAAAACATTTTGCTACATGAAAGAAGCTGTGTATTATATGATCCATGTATCTGCAATGTCCAGAATAGGCAAATCCATCATAGAAACAGAAAGTGGACTATGGGCTCCCAGGGGCTGAGGGTGTTGGGGAGAATGGGGAATGACCATTAAAGGGCAAGGCGTTTCTTCTTGGGGAGATGAAACTGTTCTAAAATTGATTGTGATGACAGTTTGCACAACTCCGTGAATATACTAAAAACCATTGAATTGTACACTTTGAAAGGGTGAATTTTATGGTACGTGAATTATATCACACTAAAGCTGTTATTTTTTAAACAGAACAAAGAGTCAGTGGAGCATTCCCAGGTGGGGGCTAAAAGTACCCTTGCACGAAGCAGGAAGGACTCGTGTTAGGGACTAGGGACAGCTCCTCACAGTAGGAAGGCCCTCACATTGCCCCGTTTTGTTAGCATGAATTCCAGCTTCCAGACCCCCTGCAGCTTTGGCTCACAGAAGGACCACACTGCTGTTGGTGGGCTCTTAGCTCCTAGAAAGAGACTACACTGAGACCGCAGCAGAGAAACATAACTTCTCCCCACTACATTTTCTCTGCCTTGTCCTTGCAATTCCTTCGAGAAGGAAGAAGAGAGGCATGGTTAAGAAATTCACTTTTCCCTTCTCTCCTGTTTCCTGCTCCTGTGTGGCTGGGCCAGGGATTACTGCTCTAATGCATTTTTAATTTACAAATGCAAATTCAGAGATTTCATTCTGGGGCTTTGGGGTGAGAAGAGAGCAAAATACAGACCAGAGGGCCTTGCTTACATAGTAAAAAGAATGGTCCTATTTTCCTCACATGTGGCTGGGCCACCACTGAGCCATTGCAGCCCCATTTCTAGCCCACTTAATATGTTGGATACCAGGTCAACAGTATGAGTTCCTTCTATAGAGTCTGACATTGTAATGGGACTCTAAGTCAATAAAATTCAAATTTTAAAATCAGAATGATTCTTGCCCCTAATGTTACACTAGAATAAGCATATATAAATGCACAGGTTAGAGACATTTACATGAACTTGACCTGATTGAGCAACAGCCCTCATAAATGGTCCTTGTGATGTGAAAACAATCTAATCCTGTAACCACAGAGCTACATGTGACATGTTAATTCTGCACCAACATCATACTAGAGGTCTCTCAGAGTGCATGGTTTTTAAGTGGCATGTCTGTGTTATCTCACATAATACATTTTTACTACCAATTATTGTCGGACCTAACTCACTGCTGGTAATTCTGTTTGATTCTTTAATAGCATCATAAAATATTGATAACAAACCAAAGTTGATAACAACAATGGTAAGAAAGGAACCAAGAACCATTTTTATTAATACAAGGGAAGTCATAGCAAATTTATTTCGTTTCTCCTGATTCCATAATTCTCACTGTTATTCATCCATTTAACAAATAAATTGAGCACCCACTAAGTGTTAGGCACTGAACAAGAGTAGACAAGATACGTACTTACATCAAGTATACATCTTAGCAGGGGGAAACAGGCAATAACATAAATAAGAAACTTCCAGCTACGGATAAATGCTATGAAAAAAATCAAACAGAATAATAGATAGTGATGAGGCTGTGCTAGGCAAAAAGCAGCTACTTGAGCTCAGGCCTCTCTGACAAAGTGACATTTGAGCTCAGTGATATAGAAGCCAGCCTTACAAAGGCTTGGGGAAAGAGAATTTCGGGAAAATTTAAGGTCACAAAGAAGAAATGAACTTGGTGTATGTGCAGAACAGAGAAATAGCTGGGGTTGCCAAAGCTTGAGGAAGGAGTCAGAGAGTGGTATGAGATGGGATGGAGAGGCCAGGACCTCTCAGATCGTATATGACCTTTAGGTCTTGGTGTAAGGAGTGCAAGTTTCATTCTAAGAGCAATGGGGAGGGGCGCCTGGGTGGCTTAGTCAGTTAAGCATCCAACTTCGGCTGAGGTCGTGATCTCACGGTCCGTGAGTTCGAGCCCCATATCGGACTCTGTGCTGACAGCTCGGAGCCTGGAGCCTGCTTCAGATTCTGTGTGTGTGTGTCTCTCTCTCTGTGCCTCTCCCCCGTTCATGCTCTGTCTCTCTCTCTCTCAAAAATAAATAAACAATAATAAACAAATTAAAAATTAAGAGCAATGAGGAGTTGTTGGAGGGTCTTAAGCAAACGAGTGGTATGAACTGATTTCTACTTTTTAAAGATCACTCTGGTGGCTGTGTGAGAAATGAATTGAAGGGAGGTAAATATGGAACTGAGAGACCAGTAAGGAGGCTGGTGCTATAACCCTGAAAAGCCATGATAGGGTCTCAGACTAAGGTGGTGACACTGGGGATGATGGGAAGTGGTTGGCTATGGAAAACATACTGCTGATGGACTGGACGGGGAGCCAGAGTACGGATGGGAGAGAGGAGAGAAAGAGCTCCTGGTATATACCTTTTGACTCTGTCCTTAGTCCTGGACATTTCAACATTTCACTGTTTTAATCAATGCCCTGAAAGAAGACAGAAGGCAGACGTGAGATTTAAAATGATCTCTCCATCCTCTAATGTGGCACCAAACCAACAGGATGGGTTTTAATGGGAATAAATGTGATGCCCTCCATTTAGGTTCAGAAAATCAATTGTACAGCACAGTATGGGGGCAGTGAAGCTTGAGAAATGTTTATGTGAAAAAAAGCTGTGGTTTTAGTTGACCACAAACTCAGTATGAGCTGTTAGGATGAGGCTGCTACAAACGTGAGGCAGTCTTAGTCTGCACTGGCTGCATAGTGTCCATATACCCACGAGACCTTCCTCTTGTGCTCTGTGTTGGTCAGGACGCATGCATCCATATTTAAAGAGGTACGTTGAAGATGACTAGATGATAAGAGTTCAGGAAGCTGATTCATGATGGAGGGGAGTGGGCAGGGTATCAACTGAAGGAACCAAGGATAAAACAAGACCCAGGTATGACAAGACCAAGGAAGTGGGTTGTGAGGTCACGATAATGATCTCTCTCTCTTTTTTTTTTAAAGTAAACTTTATGCCCAACATGGAGCTTGAATTTATACAACCCCCAGATCAAGAGTCACATACTCTACCAAATGAGCCAGCCAGGTGCCCCTGATAATGATCTTTAAATGTCTGCAGAGCCATCTTGTGGAAAAGAGACTAATTCTATGAACCCCAGCAGTCGGCACTAACATTTTTTATCCATACCTTCAACACACATTTAATGAGCATCTACTCTCTCCCACTTAACAATTTTTTTTAAGCTCCTGAACTTACGGTGCTCCGTTACGGTCCAGAGAGACACATACATAAATAAATAAATAAGTGCAGTAGAGTATTCCAGATGCCACCGTAGAAGTGTTCATTGAGTACAATGGGGACACAGTGGAGGGAGCGACCATTCCAGCTGAGAAGGGTTAAGAAAGGTCTCTTGGTGGAGGTACCACTTACACTGAATCTTGAAAGATGAGTAGATGCTGGCTGGGGCACCATGTAGGGTGGGGAGGGGTATTTGGAGGTGCCTCAGGCAGCAGGAGTGACGTGTGCAAGGGCATGGGATGTGAAGTAGCTTGGTGTGTTCATGGTTTGGCATGACTAGAGAGTGGGGTGGGAGGTCCAGGGACTTCCCCTTCTTGGTTCGGGGCTGAGGAGGATTTGTCCCACAATGTACCCTGGGCTGCCCCTGAAGTATAGTGTGACAACAGGGAACAAGCTGGAGAGAAGGCTGGAGGGACAACCTGGGACCAGACTGTGGAAGTCCCTGGATGCCATGATGGGGAGTGTAACCTTGGTCTCCTCTAATGCAGAAGAGAGGACTGCTAAAGGTGTGCTTCGTTCAGGTAGATTGTGCTTACAACAGTAACTAGAATGAATTGGCAGTAAGAGAACCAAGAGACAGGAAAACAGGGAAGCAGCAGTTAGAGACGAGGGTTAACGAGCATCTACACTAGGATGGGAGCGGTATTCCGGGTGAGAAGCTGAAGTGGGGTGGGGAGCCCTTTAGGGAGAGCAAGAAAAATTCTCTCTGTGCTCTAGTGCCCCGGGGCAGTGGGGCAGAACTGGGGCAACCAGTCAGCAGGCTGGACAGCCAAGGGCCCAACAGAGGCAGAAGGGCTTCTTCTGGGCCACACACATGTTCCAGAAGTGCCAGATGGCAGCAGAACCCACTGTTCTCAAGTCTGCCCACCAGTCTGTGTCCTGGTGCCTGAGTTCTCAGCATGGAGAGACTGCGGCCTTCTCCCATCATGCTCTCCCTCAGAGCCCCATCAGCAGGAGGAGCCGCAAGCACAAGACAGAGTGGCCCCTCATTTTCTTCACAGACACAGAGTCGCGGACTTCTGCAGAGGCCACTTCTGAAGCACTCTCGAACCACTTCCTCAGCCAGCTGACTCTGGCTGCCACTGTGGCCGGCCAGCCCTGCTGTCTCGTCCGCCTCGTGCCATCAACCACTTTCCTTCTGTCCTGCCCCACCAGAGCAACGGGGACAAGGACAGTCACTGCCGTGCATGTCTAGGGCTCTGTAGCATCCGGCCAGCCTCACCATGTGGCTCTTTATTCTACAGCCATTTTTGAGAGGCTCATTGTTCATTCCTTCAAGAATCTCTGGATTAGAAATCTGAGGAATTTGAAGCCAGCGGGTAGCAGAATCTAAGCTGGGAAGTGCAGAATAAGTATGTACCCTTAAAACAACAGCAAGTGGCAGCACTAATGCCTATAGCCAGGACTTCAAAGCACAGACCCCAACAGTGGTCCCATTTGGAGAGAAATCAGAATCCCAGCATTTTTGAAAACTTGAAGAAAGGAACTACCTGACCGTCTGGATGATGTTCTGCGTCTCCTTGCGGTACAGCATTTGGTCTCCCTGTTAAGTGGCCTGCACAGGGGAGGCTGGAGGTACACGTTGGATAAGAAAGCCACTCCAGGACACTCTTGTGAAGTGTTGTAAGCCTTGCGCTGCCCAAACCTCTGCTTGTCTCAGCTGTAAAATCCTGGGTCAAATTGTGGTCATAAAGTCTATTGCTTCCAAAGCAACCCTGCTGTCTTTAGGTCTTTGTTTTATTCAGGGCTGCTCTGTGAGCTATAGCTTGCCTTTGATGGGCCACAGCAGTGTTTTTCATGTCTAACTAGTGTGTTAATGTTTGTGAGAGGCTGTGGTTAATTGGATCCCCACGGTACCACAAATGGCTTCAGACGCCGCTTACGTTGGGGGAGGTAACTCTGTGACTGTGTGCATGCGTGTGCGTGTACACATGTGCACTCACACCTGAGCAAGCACCAATGAGACAAGTGTTCTTGGGTCCAGGTCTCAGCTTTGCGAGTGTTAATACTTGTTTTTCCAGAGTCAAAAGTCTTGGCATCATCCCTAGATTCTTAACCTTTCTTCTCTCACACTCTTTTGTTGTGTGTATTGTTCTCGGGCCGATTGGAGCTGCTGAGCCAGACTCTTCTCGACCGTGGCTTAACCCATACTCGCAGACCCCTTACGAACTTCCACCATCTTGCTGGCTGCTGTGTGCCATTCAGTCCCCATTTACTGACTTTCCTTTCTCAAGGTTGTAGCACCAGCAGGGGCTCCCACTGTCCCAAATCTGTAAAAGCTTTCAAGTACCTTCCTGTTGCCCTGTCTTGCTTTGTTTTGTTTGTTTTTCATCACTGCATTATTTAAGGGCTCATGACTGACAGCCATCCCAGACCCAGCCCCTTCTTCCTCTACAAAAGCAACTTAATATGAAAAGGAGCTGTTCTGCCAGGGCCCAGCCTAGGGGCCTGTGGGACTGCAGCTTTAATTCTCAGGCCACAGGCCTCAGAAGGCAGGAAAGGGGGGCAGGCAGTCCAGTTCAAATGGGTGGAGTGCTGGTGAGGTGGGTGAGGAGCCTGGGAAGTCCTGGAGAGCCCTTGCCCGGGATGACAGGACACAAGGGCAAAGGAGCCAGCAAGTTAAAGGCTTTCAAAGCGAGGTGAATCCATGCCCACAAGCACACCCCCACAGCCATGCACACTCACAACCACATCCGTACCCACTCCATACACACAAAGGGCTGGGCTGCTGGGCAGGTCCACAGCAGGTGCGACTGCCAGGGGAGTGGGTCCTCTGCCATGTTACTGGTTGGCTGCCTGACAGGCATCTGTCTAATCTCTGTAACGTCCACTGCCTCTGACAGGTAATGTGATGGGCTTGTGGGATTCCTCTAGGCATGCCGTTCAAGAGATGATCCTAGTGTTGCTGGCATGGTCCATTTTCTCCTCACAAACTTCTCGTGGTTGCAGGAGGGGCAGGTGAAGTGGGGCTCTAGGGCGCCTCCATCTTTTTGGAGGGGCACTTCCATTCTGACTCTCTGCATCCCATGTCTATAAAAAGGCGAACACTCGCCTTCCCCTGTTGGGATGACCCCCGGAGACCATGACTTCTCTAAGTCACCATACTTTGAATTGTGCAATCCAACCACCGAGATAGGGATCAGCGTTTTAGCATTTTTCCAAAGAGAGGGTTTCACACTCCCATCCCCTCTCTAAAACCAGTGGTGACCTATTTCTAGGAACTTGAACAAGCCTAACTAACATTCCTGTGGGTGGAGCAGAGGGCAAGTCAGGGCAGGTGTTTTTGTAAGGAAACAGGAATAGGTAAGTACCCTGGGGCAAGGCAGGCTGCTGTGCCCTAGGATTTGGGATGCTTGGAAAGCAGAGAAGTCAATCTGCCTCTGGCTTCTAGCCTTATATTCCATCCCAGCCAAGGGACTGTGCTCGCTCATTGAGCACAAGTATTGTTAGTCTCTTTTTATGTGTGTGCCATACCTGCCTCAAATCCGTGTACAATGAGGTCATCTCCAAGTGGTAAAACTCTGTGCAAAAGTAAGACATCACTAGATCTCTTCAACTAAGTCATAATCTCCTTCAGATCCAAGATTGCCTCTGACACTTCTTTGGACTCTCAAAGGTAGTCCCTAATCTCTGCTCTTTGCCTGGCTGCTCAAGTGACCATTGAGCCACACTGGTTAAATGACCATTTCCAGGCAAAGTTGGCCTCCTCTGTTAGTCTCTCTCATAGCACCCTGTTTTTCTCCTTCATAATACCTGTCACAATTTATAATATTACATTGCTTGTAATTTACTTACTAATTTCTGTCTTTGCTGTAGACTTTAAGTTTCATGAAAGTAGGACCTTGTCTGCTTTGTTCATATCTACATTACCAATACCCATATAATACCTGGCACATATTAATATTTTTTGAGTTACTAAAGGAGTGGTTTTGCAGGAGGACATTAGCCACTATAGAGCCAGAGAATGCCTCTGTTCTCCTAGATCGTATCAACTAGGGAAGTCCTTGACCTTCACCAGTTTTTCTGGACTAGCTTCTTCATGAATCCTGAGCATCCCACCTCTTCCCATGACCACTGAATTTGACTGCTGGTGACTTGATTCAAATGGATCCCAGAGCCTCTAGGGACACATCACTGGGTAAGAAGTGGCAACTTCCTTAACCAATTTGTCTCATTCCATTTGTCCCTGGTGTTGTGGGAGGTGAAGAGATGGGTGGTTTTGAGGCTCTGGAGGCACAGAGCTGGGTAGGTGGACCTCTGACCAAGCATGCAGGGCCAAGTGCAAAGGCCGCCCTGGGGAGCATCCACAAAGAAAGCATACTCTCATATCTTCCTGTCCATGGCGACTATATGTGCCCATCTCATAGGGAAGCTCATTAAGACATACATTTCACCACATGCCAGCAAGAATTCCATCAGAAGTTACTTACCTTAAGCTGTGACTTTCTGACCCACATTTATGGGTTTACCCAAATTAAATTGTGGAATTGCAGCATCACACTTCATTATTACCTTGAAATTACAATCCCATCCTGAATGACCAAGCCTTGTAAGCAATGTAAGCACCACCTGACACGCACGCTCTGAAACAAGTCCCATGTTAAGCTGCACAAGTGTGTAATGGGTGATACTTGGATAACTCTGATTAAATATATAAATCATGAAAATTAGAAGTGGGAAAAAAGTCAGCTCTCTGCTTGGATTAGCTACATACTACTGTTTGGCTCAATAATAGATCATTTTCTCTCCGCAGATCTTGCTCTTACACAGCATTTTTTTTTTACATGTTTACCCTTCTTTCATGGCACTTCCTTGCCCATGTTCACACCTTCCAGTAGACAGAGCCTCTCCATTTCTACTCTTTGTACATTGTGTGTACTTTGGCTGGTAATCTCTAAAAGGCTTTGTGCAAGGTTTTTAAGTATTTTTCATCCAACATTGGTTTTGCCCCAAGGATCATCTTCCCCCAAGCAGTGACACTGGATTTTGACAATCCTTTTCTTTCACATCATTATGAGATGGCCCTCATCCAGAAGTATGCTCGTGACCATATCCAACATTAGGAATATTGCTCAGAAGGCCAGGGGCTTGCCAGCTGAGCCAGGCAGACTGATAAATCCAAGAAGAGGAATGACAACATAGAAAAAGAGGTTGTGCAGGCCAAAAGACTCGAATAAATCTTACTACTGAATTATCCATACTTCAGAATTATAAAGAACTCCCAGACACTCCAAAAGACTATGGGAAGAAGACCGACCAATACAGGGATTTCAAAGCAAGATGAGAAATTGGGCAAGTTAGGGGAAGATGTTGGGACTGGGTTTAAATGATTAAAAAAAAAAAAAGAAACAAAACAAGAATGAAATAAAAGAAAACATTTGGCTGAAATGGAAAGGTTGAGCAGGAGCAGTGTGACAGGGTGGGGACAGACCTGTGGATGGGGGAGGAATTGGGTAAAAAGAAAGATAATTGAGTATCTAAATCCCAAATGCCTATGCAAGGACAACTTCTCGTGTTTAGAAGGGTGGTTATCTGGCACTACAGTTCGGTGGGTTCAGCTGTTAGAATCCTTTTAAATTAGGGGCACCTGGGTGGCTTAGTCAGTTAAGCATCCAACTTCAGCTCGGGGCATGATCTCACAATTTGTGGGTTCGAGCACCACATAGGGCCCTGTGCTGACAGCTAAGAGCCTGGAGCCTGCTTCGGATTCTGTGTCTCCCTCTCTCGTTTGCCGTCTGTCTCTGTCTCTCAAAAATAAATGTTAAACAAAGTTAAGAAAAAAGAATCCTTTTAAATTCTTTATTGTGATAATCTACAAATCTTCTCCCAAACTCAGGATTATAACTTCATTTCTGCTGGTTCACACCACATCAGATCTATTAAAAAAAAAAAAAAAAAAGGTACAGAATGGGTAAAGAAAGCAGTGAGAGGAGATAGAATGGAATATGCCAGAAAGACCATCTGTGGCCACCCCCCTGCTTACATGTGTGTAACATGTCTAGCTATAAGTGAACATTTTATATGGATGTCTCATTTACTTTTGATGTATGTGGTGTTCCTATTTTTGAGAGACAGAGGTGAGTGTTGTATATTCTTTAGCTGGAACCTTTTCAGTTCATGGTGCCTCCTTGGGATTATATTCTGCATCTCATTTTGTCCATTATTAAAATCAGAGGTTTTTTGTCAAGTCAATAAAATGATTGAGTTATCAATGCTAATTTAGTCCTTTCTCTCTTCATCAGTGTGATTTTGAAGCATTTTTATTAGTACCTTTAAGTGCTATGTTTGAGTAGCTAAAAGTCCTGTTTTTTAAGACAAACCTTATATTTCAGTGTCAGATGTATCCAATTCATGATAAGTGCTTAGACCAGTCTCTTAGCTTCTCTGGGTTTCATTTCTTCTGAACAATGAGTAATTATGCCAGTTCCTCCCTACGTGTAGGGATATTTGGAAGGTAAATGAGATCACATCTCTGATAGCACTGCCTGGTCTTCAGAGGAAATCTGCAGTATTGTTACTGGGCTGTTACTGCTCTCTTCCAAATTGCACAGCACATAATGCTCGTGGCGCCCACAGTCTAGCTGGGCTTTCACTGGCAAAATGATTTAAAGGCACTGGCTTGTCTCGGGCCGTGCTCAGGGTTCCCTGACGTTCTGTGGGTAGGAATCTGGTGGTGCTCTTGGCCTCGTGTGTGTACAGTGGGGTGTTGAGTGTCTGAGCCTGGAATAAAGAAGGTGGCAGTGGGCTCCTGGTGGGAGGCTTTTGGACGGGAGGCGTCTGGGATTATAAGAAGGCAGGTGCTGACTTACCTGTTTGCCAGTTTATTTTCTTTGGGGGAGGCAGTGTTTCAATTTACTGCATTCCTTGGAGGTTTGACATATCAATTAGATGTTATCGATGGTAATAGAGGGGCAGTTGCTGTAAATGTGAAGTTTTTACTGGTAGGCCATGAAATGACACCCCAAGGGACTGTAGCAGAGTGGCATGATAAATATTGTGTTACCTGCACACGGGCAGAGGGACTGATTAATAGGGGAGGATGATTCTATCTCCTGCACTAAAATGTTATTTATTCATTTGCTGTCAATCAAACCTTCTGTTCTAATTGGCTGAAAGGTTAAATCATCAAGATCTGCTCATAAACCAAGTTAAGGTAGGAAGAAAAGCAGCATTAAATCATAATCAGTAGCTTGTTTATTTACAGCATTATTGTATCTGTGTGACCTTGGAGAGCCTCTCTCTACCCTCTGGTTACAGTAGCGGCCCTGAGCTGGGGACTCACATGCATGAGTGGAGGTTGCTGGAAAGGAGGAGATGGTTGCCGTGCCTGGTGGTGTAGCCAGAATCTGAAGAAGGCAGTGCTCAGCACAGTGTTGCCTCAGCGTAATTAAACCACTGCTACTCTTTCTGCTGCATTTTTAATGTATGGCTCTGGTATTGCACAATACTTGTAAAAGGAAGACTTATTTTCAAAAAGACAAATATATTTCCACACTAACAGTTTTATAAAGATGTCAGTGAATAAGTATAGGCACCATTAAATCACATTTTAAAGGCAGGCTTCTCATCGTGATAAATCTGCATTATCAGGTCTCATTTCTGAAATGAATCACGCATTGTAAAACTTTATGGGAGTTGAGTTAAAGATCCCTTGTTGGCCAGTACAAGTGTATATTGTCAAACCACGCAGGAAGGGTAGCTTCAAATCCCAGTGAAAGTGCTGATAGGGTGACACCCCTTTCTTAGAAGCCGTATTTCAAGTACAAGCTACTTTGGGGAGGTAAGAAGCTTTTCTCACTGCCAAAGAAGCTTATTCAAAGAAAACCAAGAGTAAACTCCCATTCAAAGGTTCTCTCTACTCAGCTTGGCGCCACGAGGACACAGCTTGCTCTTCAGTGGGGCTGGTAAAGGTCAGTAACCCAGAACCACAGCGCCGAGGTGGAGGGAGCCTGTGCTGACGAGGCGTGCTCACCCTAGCATACTGTCCTCACCACACGTACCACCCGCGACACACCCTGCACTCCTGCTCACTCACCCCCACCTCCTCCTTCAGCAGTCCAGACAGGCAGACACTGCAGCCTAAGAAGTGACTGCCCTACCTTTATCTTGATGTTTAACAAATTCACTTCCACGGTTGTTTATTTGGATATTTTAGCCACAGGTAGCCATGTCAGCTCATGAATCGTGAATCTGATAGACCGTATTACCATGTTAAATACCATCAATCTGCCGTATTAAAAATAAATTTGCCAAAGAGGGTCTGATCGTCACCTTTGTGGAGGGCATCTGCAAGATGACCGCTGAATGCCTTCCTCAAGGTTTGAAATCATTTGCGTGTGTATTTTAGGTCATCGTATCTGTGGAAAGGTGTAACAAATGTTTCTAGACGGCTCGTATGGCAAAAATGGCCAACGTGATCTGCTTTTTCATCTTCAGTGACTGCTGAGTTCATTTTGCTGTAAGAACACACACCCACTTCATGACCACCCGGCTTCATTGTTCCTAGTGAATTACAAAGCTGTGCGGTCATGACCACCCAGCCTCGCTCGTTCTGGTGAATTACAAACCTGTGCGGCTGTGTTGTTCTGCAGTCAGGTCGCACGTGAGATGCCGACACTGTCCTACATGGTAGGACAAAATTGGAGGTTGCTTCAAGTCTGAGAATTAATCAGAAAGAGGAAAGTTAAGAAGCTGGACGTGGGTGGCTAATTCAGTAAGGAGAGACTACTTAGTCTAAAGAAGAGATTGTGATAAATGAATGTCCTCGTGCTCCCTCTGAAGGAACAGACTGAGCAGCACTGGAGCGTGTGGCTTCTACCCACTAAACCCTCCACAAAGAGCTAGTCAGTCATCAGTAGCTGCCAGTGTTAACAAACCTGGTGCACACTCCGGGGGGTGGGGGGCACTCACAAAAAACTGTGTAGGAAGTCACACTCAACAAATTGATTGTTTTCCCCTATCAGACAAAATGTCATACCCACCTAGAAATTAAATTTCATAGAAATGACATATCGTGTGTAACTAGTCATTAAAGGTTTGTGCCTGAGAAATACGCAATCTGCTGATCATTGGGATTTGAGAATAAAGAAAATTAAGACAACCAGTGTTTCCTTTGTTATGTTGCCCAGTCATCATAGCTTCACATGGCTCTCCATGTTGAGTTTCTGTCCGTGTTACACACACTCAGCCTATAGGCTAGAACTCAGGCAACTGGTGGTAGATGTTCCAGATCAAGAACGTCAGAACTTGGACATGGGTTCAACTTCCTGCTGAGATGGAAGAGAAAATTTGAGAACATCTCTGCAATAGGAAGGGGCAAAAGTCCAGATAAGCAGTCCTAGGAGGAAGTCTGGTAGGTCCAGGAGGTCGTTCTAGAAACAGCACAGCCTAGGAGCTGGTACTTAGGGAGTGTTCCAAGCAAGGTGCAGAGACCCCACCTTGGATATTGGAGTTCAGAAATAGACTGTTGGACTGGAAAGGTTATAGCAGGACCTTAGGACTTTAGGGAATGGAAGGAATTCAGCAGAGCAGGGGTTAGGGCTGTATTTGGCCCACAGCCTGTTTTTATATGGCCTCTAAGAATGGTTTTTACATTTTTAAAGGGTTGTAAAAAAAAAAAAAAAATAAAGAATAGTATGTGACAGGGAGCTATGTGGCCTAAAATATTTACTCTCTGGCCCTTGATAGTAAAAGTTTGCTGACCCTGGGGGTAGGCGTGGACTTGAGTACAGAATAATTACTGGAACGTGCTTGTTGAATGACAAGGAATGAGGTGAGAGCCAGTTCCTAGGACCCAACTACTTGAGAACAGGGTCCAAAGCAGGGCTCACCTTAGTGCTGAGTAACTTCCTGCAGAACCCCCCCCCCCCCGCACTTAGGGTGGGGGGAGATGGAACTAGGTAGGGACTGCAGGGAAGGGAGAGTCAGGTGGGTCCCACAGCAGGTGGAAATCCCTCAAGGACACAGGTAGTGTGGCAGCAGAGGGATTTCTGACATTTATAGTAACTCTTTATAGAGGGCTCTCCCAGCCTCTGCTTCCTTTGACTCCCTGCAGGATAGGTATTTTCCAGGTGTGACAGCAAGGACTCCAGAGATCAAGTGATTTGCCCAAGGCCATAAAGCTAGTGAGTGGTAGAACCAGCCAAAACCCGGATATTGTCACTACTGGCTGATGAACTTCCTGCTCCAACACAGCTCCTTTCCCAGGGTAGTGATCCTTGGCCAGCAAACCTCTTCACCTGACCAGGATACCTGTGGAGTACTTTGGAAAGCTGGATTTAAAACCTTCCTGCTGGGTCACCTGGGTGGCTCATAGCACCTGACCCTTAATTTCGCATCAGGTCATGATATCCCAGTTCATGAAATCAAGCCCCACATCAGGCTCCACACTAGCAGCATGGAGCCTGCTTCAGATTCTCTCTCTTCTCTCTCAGACCCTCTTGCTGCCCACAGTATCACTTCCATGTCAGTCCCCCATCCTCACTACCACGTAATTGTCTTCTTATGTCTTTCTGGTCGCCTTATTCTAAAACTACCTATGATTTTTCCAGCTTGCTGCCTTCTACCTAGTGTAACATAGGCTTGTCCTCTTTGTTACAAAATAGAACAGTGGATCTCAAAGTGGGGTCCCCCGTTCATCAGCATCACCTGGGAAATGGGAACCTGTTAGAAACTCAAATTCTCAGGCTCCACCCCAGACCTGCTGAATCAGAAACTCTGGGGGTGGGGGCTGGCAGTCTCTGTTTAACATACCCTCCAAATGCTGCTGATGAGTTTGAGACCCCCTGGAACAGTACGTCAGAATGTGCATCAGAATCTTATGGACTACACCTCCTCCCTCCCTGTGGGAAGCCCTGAGCCTAGGGCATGTCAGTGTTCCCTCCAGAAGGTGGTTCCTGTATTCTTCAGTGACCATGAGGGTGTTAGTGACAGCTACAGCACAGGTCAGGGTATACTGGTTCAGTTATGAGAACCAGTGGGAATTTCAGTGCCACGGCAAATTCTTCAGATGCTGTCATCAGCTGCTAAGCACCCCTGTACTGGGGGGAGAAGTTTAAGAAGATGGAAAATAAACCTGCGACTGTACATGCAGGGACCCAGACCTGGGAGTCCCAGTATCCAAGATCTTCAGCAGAAACCTGTGTTTCCCAAATGCTGCATTGCTGTGGAATGCATTTTAGTGTCCCTAACTCGACTCAGTCACTATAAAAAGAAGGCTGAAACAAGACCCCTCTGAAGAGCTCGGCAGAGCCTATACCAGTTTGCTGGTCCCAAGTCTACTGCTAACAGGGTATTTTGACCCAAAGTTGGGAGTCATGATCATTCCCAGAAAAGATTATAAAAATGAAGAAAACGAAAATCATGAAAACAAAGATGGATATCCATATCCACCACCAAAGATGGGGCAGCCATCCCCAGTTATATGCTCTGAGTCAACAAATGTAGCAGTGCCCGCTGCTTTCCAAGTTCAGTGTGGTTCTCTTTCACGACGTTTTGTCACATCCGGGGAAATGGCTCCAAAAAGGACATTTGCCATCTTTAGTCGTAGAATAGAGCAACGGTCCTTCGTGAGGAGTGAAGGGCAGAAATATTGATATCCTCCCTAAAGCTTTAAAATTGATGTTGAGGGGCCTTCTCCCGGGGGCAGTTTTTAAGCTAGAGCTGGAGCTGTTCTTAGTGACGGCACTGTTGGTTAGGGTTTTGTTGTTGTTGTTGTGTTCATCTGTAGTTCAGAGTCTCAGATCTAGAATTCCGCTGACTTGATGGAAAAAAACAAGCTGAATGACAGAACAGCTGAAATTTCATCCATTTCTACACCTCACACCCCACAGCCCTTCAGGACTACACAGCAGGACACCAGCGTGATCCTGATGGGGGCAGAGCCACAACGAAGCAGGGAAAAGAGCAAATCCTCTCGCAACTTCAGGAAAATCTACTCTGTGCTTTCACACACTTGGTTGAACTTTTCAAAAATATTGACTAAACAACCTGCCAGCTGTGATTACCAACAGCTCTATTTGGCAGTCGTTGACAGAAAGCCAATGGGCGTGTGCAACGTCATCTAGTGCTAACAGGGCCTTCATTAGCAACTGTTGAGGAGATGAGTGCTCTCCTGGACCCAGAAGAGTGATTCCTGTCCCCTGGTGGTGCTCACTCAAGCATCAGTAAACTGTTTGCTTAGCAAGCCCAGGGGCAGACAGGAAGCCTGCCTGTACATCTCCATCACTCTGAGGGTTTTTTATGTCCCGAGCTCCAGGAACACAAATAATATTCTTTCTAAGCTGCTCCAAAATGCAATTGATAGAAAATATCATGGAAAAGGTGAATTGCCAGACAGTAAGCCCTCATGACCGAGAGCTTATTCATAAAATGATGACAAATTTATTGCACACATTCACTGCTGGCTTTCTGAGATTAATAGCTGATCTATCTGATTTTAAAGGCTGACAATGGAATCAGAAAGAGTTACTGGTCAGTTTTCTCACCCATCCCTTCACCTAGAAACCTTCCTCCCCAAGAAATAATACAGAAAAATAAGCTGATTAAGCTTCAGCAACCGTCTTACAGTATTTTATTGCAGGAGATTTCCACGTGCCAAGGGTAACTTTTAACCTTGTTGAATGCAGTTTGACTTCTTGGCATCTGCCTTCAACTCTGCAAAGCCCTCAGGGCAGGGGACTAGCACAGCAAATAACTAGGGGTAGATTAAAACACAACCTGAAAGGAAACCATATTTTTGTGCGTGTTTCATGGCTGCTTGTTTACTATGAAGTAGTAAAGAAGTCATTGTTTGATGTCTTAGCCTTGGGGCATGAGCAAAATTCAAAGCAGGTGTTAAGAGATGCACTGCATCAGATCTTGGTCCCGGACACATGTGTACACACACAAACACACACACCTGTGTGTACACACGACGTCTAGGTTTACAAAATGAAGGGAATCTCTGAGGTTGCTGGCCTGAGGGGACTCAGGATTCATCACAAACAGTGAGATGCCTCCCATGCATTTTGCATCTATGGTTTTGATCCTGATTTTGCTCCTATGGCTTATTAAAATGATCCAAACAGACCCCTGACCTCCCATACCTCCAGCCACTCTCCTTGCCCAGCTAAATCCCCCTACCTGTCTTGGCATTTGATTTTTGTGTCATAAATTACCTAAATTATTTAACCTAATTTTGGTACTTCATACCTGCCCTGGTTGTCTCCTGTCCTGTTGCATTGACCACCATGTTTTATAAGCTCACAGGGAGCCAAGGGCTGCCTCTTTCCCTCCTGCACTACGGTGGTGTGGCTGAAGACACTAAGACGAGCAGAGCAGGGTCACAGGGCGGAGTTCTTCCCTGCCAGCATGTAGGCCTGAGTCCAGGGAAGAGGTCAGAGAGTGACTCAGAACCAGGAGAGCCAAGGGGGCCTGCAAGACAGCACACGCACCCAGAAATCCATTGATGCTAAGCTGGGGTGGGGGGTGGTAGTGACTTTTTATCAAGAAAGTGTTTGAAAAGAGAGAGAAATTATCTTTTTAAGTTCCACTTTTTTATTAACAGAAAATGTCCCAGAAGAAAGATTGTTACATACTGCCTTACATCGGCTTTAATTGTGTTGAATGTGGCAATTTATGCAAATTCCAGAAAGGGCCTTTATGGGACCTGCCAGAAACACTTGTCACCTTTTTATTGTGGAACTCATATCAGAGACTCCAGTGCGTTCAGCGGCTCTAGGCTAATCTTGGACGGCTCCATGCAGAGAGTGATAGGTTTCATCATAAAGAAACATTCTTTTGTACTCTGGAGATTTTTAAAGCTCTCCCCAATGCCCCCAATTTCTTACCTGTTCAGCTGCAAGTATCAGGCCCTTAATGGCTGGAGAGGGAGAGTCTATTTTTAAGTTTTCACTGAGTATCTCCCCAGTGTTAGGTGCTGAACGAATTTGGCATATGTCATCAGATCTGGAATACCCACAGGAGCTCGGTGTAATTTTAGTTATGAAATTGGTCAGATTTGATTCAGAGAATGCCTGGCAGTCCTTCTGGAGGGCCACTGGCTCACCTTAGGTGTATGTGCTGTGGTGGGTTTCTGAGGTCAGGGTCGAGTTTTGTTCTGCACAGGCATTTGGCGTGAATTTCCATAAAAGCAGCCCTTTTTTAAAACCTGCAACGCAGGACTGTTTAGTCCTCATTGTGTTCTCAATCCTTTTGGTATTTAAAACACTAGGAAACGAAATTGCCAAATTCTTAACATTTGAAAATTGGCTCCTGCTCAGGCATGGTCCTCACATTTCCAGCGTGCATCTCCGAGGGAACGTGCTTCTGGAGGAGAAATGGAGGTGGCGTTGGACAGTCACACAGAGCCAAGGAGGAGGAGGCTCTCTCCTCAGAGGCAACAGCCTTTTCAGAGCGAGCCTGCTCTCCTTGCAGGCTGAAAGGAGCCACTCACGTCATTAAATCAATAATTCTGTTGAGCATTGTACTTGCCGGGGACAGGGGATCCTCTGGGGAAGAGCAAACTGAATGTTCTCTCGCCCCCACCAGCCTCTAGAGCTACCTGCTGGCAGAAAAGTATGGCCAATGGCTGGCTCTTCCATCCATTCAGTGGAGACCAAGACCCAGGTGGTTGTTACATTTCAGGCAGATTTCAGCAGAATTCCTAAGCACCTGAGCTGGGCAGCAAACGATCAAAAGTAGAAACATCCCTCCTAAACAATATGGAGCAAATCAAGGTATGTGGAGCCTATTCAGGGCCATGAGGGAGAAGAAGTGTGTCCCCTCAAGCCCACCGTAGGCCTGGCCTAAAGTAGCTAAATGCGTCCTAGACAGGAACTTCACAATACATGAAACCCAGTTAGAGCATTCTCCCCAGCTGCCATCACTGAGCGAGGTGAATGGCCCAGAACCTGTGCGATAGAGAGAGGGCTGCTCCTGTCCTGGTCTTTGACATCACCAAGGACGGGACCTCACAACTTCCCGGGTCACCACATTGATGTTTCTAATTTCTCTGGTGGGCTGAGAGTTACTACTCAGTTGCCAGAACCATCATGTTGCTGAAAGGGTTCATTTCCCTTCTGCACATGAACCAGTACTGGGCCTAGTCACATCAGAAGAGTCAGTAGGTGGACTGAACACACTGGTGGCAAAATGTTGGTCGAGACTGCTCTCCCTGGCTTCCTGAAGTCTGGTCTGTGTCTTTATTTCCAGAGTGAGCTAGGAATTTTGGCCTCCCAAATAAGGGGCAGCAAGAGTCCCTATGTTTGTTAACTACACAGACACTCCCCTTTTCAACCTCTTCCTGCCTGGCTGTCACCAGTGTGGGGACTACTTGGTGGTATTTATTCTTCATGGGGGAAAAAAAGGATTTTTGTCTCTGATGTGGACCGAAAGCCAAATGAATAATGAATTTGTCTGGAGAAGATAGTGACTGGTGGGTAATCCTTCAATATCAGACAAGGGGAATGTTTTTATACGAAATCTTGTATTTATTGGAGCCTTTGAGGACACCAAGGAAATGGACAGTACCTGAAGTGTTTAGGGGTAAGGACTCGCCATCCCCACACTGTATCTTGTAAAGTAGTGTGTCGACATCCTTGCGGGCTCTGGATCTCTGGACTTTGAGCAGGATTATCTTGGATAGTAGCTGTTTCTGAGGCCATTTTTTATTCCCTCGTGCGTTCAAAAACCTTAGAAGTGTGAACTCTGTAACATAAAATCTTCCTACCTAAATTGCTCAGCTCTCTCTGGCTTCGCCAGGAAAACTAACAAAGCTCCCGAAGAATACGTTTTACTCTCAGCGGGGAGAGGAGGGGCATGATTAGGCCGGGGACTCGGATGGCACGGATAGCACATGACCCAGTGGTGGTTGGGAAGGTCTGCAGGGACTCCTAACACTGTAGCAATTGGCTTGAGACACACTCTCCCTTGGAAGAGCCCCAAGTTTTCCTCTCGTACCTGATGGGCTCTTGGAGGAGGCAGATAATAGGCAAGGGTAAAGGTCATTAATTATAAGATCCAAGTGTGACAGAAACCCTATTAGAAAGAACACATCTCTTCAAAAGACTTCCCAGACATTTAGAACTGTTTCAACAGAGTTTAAATTTGCGAGAGAAGCCATTAAACCTTGGAAGAGAGAAATGCCAGACCACGAGGGTGCCTTATAGACACTAATTTGATTGACCAGGACTCCCCTGTTGCTATACCGGGCAAAAGCTCTTGCCCAGCTGCAAACGTGGGCGCGTGCACACGCACACACACGCGCACACACCAACTCCCACCACCGGCTGTGTACAAACATGAATACAGAGGCAGGAAGACACATAGATTTTCTTTTTTTCTGCATGATACTCAAAACCATTGCGTTTCTAGCACAGCTGCTGCAAGAGAGAGAGAAAGAAAAGCTCTTGGCCCCAGAGTCTGTTTATGTGTTTGAGCCGAGAAAGCGATTTTTGTTGCAAGGAGCTCTAAGTGAGACAGACAGAGTCAGAATAAGAGAGAGAGAGATAATTATCTAAATTATGTTCGTGCTATTATCGAAGACGAATATAGTTAAAATGTAATTAAATATGACGGGCTAGCAGGATGTAAGCCAAGCTTTGGAATGCTAATCATCAATTACTGCATCCCCTTAGGGGAATCAAGGAGCGCTCCGTGGCAGGGAGTGGATGGCACAGAGTGGGAGCGGGGGCTTGGGGATGGGGGGCTGAGTGCAATGCAGAGTATTAAAACGGCCCCTCTCCCCTTTGCTCCCCCACTGCTCATTTGAACACTCTACGAATATCCCCAGGACACAGACCTTCCTGTGGCTGCCACAGGGTAGGAAGTTTCCGGCTCTACTCTTACGAGGAGCTGGCAGGAGGGTCCTGACCCTTCCTTTGAGAGGAAACTCCTCTAAAAGGGAAAGTTATGCTAGGAGCAGGGAAGGTAAAACCCAAGACCAGTTCATGTTAGAACAGCAAATGCAAGTGCATTCACCAGAGAAAAGAGGCCAGAAAGCATGAAATGCCCACATAGGTCCAGAAACCCCCAGGGCAGGAGGAAAGTAGGGGACGGCTCACCTGCACTGTAAATAGGAAGGGACACACGTGTCCATCCCAGCAGGCTTTCCCCCAACCCTCATCCCCAGCCAGGGGAAGGGCTCCACCCCCACTGGACAGTGAAATGCCCTGACGAGTTTCAATGGGACTCATGCAGAGCCCACCCCCAGGGATTCTGAGTGTAATCAGTCAGGGGCATGGCCTGGGAGTTGGACGGAATGTTTGGAAGCTCCACAGAAAACCTTCTACTACTGACTGTAGCCCAGGGGAAGACAAGCAGCAGTGACTAAAGACTATCGGTATCCGCTGTTCTGCCCTCAGTCGTACCAGTTCTCAAGGCCAAGAATAGAACAGTGTAAGAAGATAGTCTTTTGTAAAGATTTTACTTCTAAGTAATCTCTACACCCAAGCTGACGCTTGAACTCACAACCCCGAGATCAAGAGTCTTATGCTCCACCAACTGAGCCGGATTTTTTTTTTTTTTTAATTAATGAAACATAATTTGTGTATCTATTCTGGTGCTAGGTTCCCAAAGAATTTGGAGGTGGTACGATTCCTGTTCAAGAGTTTGATATTTAATTTGTTCCATTTTAACACTGTCTGAGCTCTCTCTAAGGCTGGGATGGAAACCTGGCCACTTCCTTGGGCCAAATGGGTGATGGGAACACGCACAGCAGGCCAGGACAGGCTCCAGAGAGTGATGGAGACCACCAGAAGCCCGCTGACCTCAGTCTGTCTTGTTCACCTCAGCTCTAGCCAGTGTTGTCTCTGCAGAAAAGAGGACCCAAGGATGCCAGATCTTCTAGCTTTCAAAGGAAACTAGAAGTTTGTATTTTTATGTGAAATCTCTCGAATTTTAAGTGGGAGATAACTCGGATTTTTAAAAATCCTCAGTAGACCAGCAAAATATGCTTAGGAGCCTCCCCTGTGTGACCTTTGATCTCAGTAAGCATGTGGCCGATCAGCATGTGACTAAATGGTCACAACTCCCAGGTGCTCCTAACAATCTGTTTTCCTGCCACCTCAGGTCTGCAGTCAGGTTAGACTAACTTAGCAGTGTTTTTCCTGGGCCTGGCATGTAGAAGGCTTTCTGTAAATAGTTGTTGAATGGAGAGACAGACAGGGTAAATGGAGCGAACCCAGAATTCCCTGGAAGTCAGGGCAGTGAGACAGCCATAGACTCCAGTTAAGCATCGTGGAAGACAAAAGAATTTCCTCCCATGGTGCCAGATTAGACCTGCACCACACAGAGGCTTCCCTTTAGACTGGCGTCCACGATCTGAGGACCGGGAGCTCTTGGGAAGGGGTTCATCAGAATCTGGGCCGACCCTGCCTCTCTGCTACATAGGACACCATGTCACTCTGCTTCTGGGGCAAGGGAGGTGCTCCCTGGATGTGCCAGGTGCTCACCAGATGTGCAGGGGAGAGACACGCCGGGCCCGTTTAAAGACTGTCACAACTCTAGAATTCTCGCCTCCCCCAGTGCTGTACAAGATGCACCGTCCCTCACATGCCCAGGCCCCAGTGAGGTGTTAGATCTGATTAGAGATGAATGTGGGATCCTGGGCCTGTCGCAGCTGTGAGGCAGACAGTAAAAACAGCGCGTGCGAAGGGACGGCAGGCAGCCGTGGGGTCAGCATGAGAGGCGCACTCATAAAGAACTGTCAGAGGGATCTTCAGGCTAGTCTGGAGGCTCACTCAAGGCCTTTAATACCTGTCACGTCTCAGCACCACACAGCTCCGAGAGGGCTCCGATGTCACTGCAGCTCAGTTGATAGGGGACAGCCTTTAATATTCCCTTCCTTTACAGGAATCTTCTCCGAAGGTTCATGTTTGCCTTCCGGCCCTGCTCCCAAAGGTTGTAAATAAATCTATTCCCCACATACCCTTTCCATGCCTCCTCACCGTAGGTTTGTCTCCTCTTCTCGGCTCTGCTTGTATTTTTCAACTTCTGAATTTCCTTATTTTTTATCCAAGTTATACATGTACGTTGTTTTAGAAGTCAGGTAGAGGGACACCTGGGTGGCTCCGTTGGTTAAGCACTGACTTCAGCTCAGGTCCATGATCTCACAGTTTGTGAGTTCAAGCCCCACGTCGGGCTCTGTGCTGACAGCTCAGAGCCTGGACCCTGCTTCAGATTCTGTGTGTCCTCCTCTCTCTGCCCTTCCCCCGCTCTCTCTCTCTCTTTCTCTCAAAAATAAGTAAACATTAGAACATTTTTAAATAAATAACTAAAAGGTAGCAGCACAAGATTTATTAACAACAGCAGCGGTATGCTGCTTCACCGCCCCCAGCCCAGGTCCCACTCACCAGAGGCAGCTGCCTGCCTTCCTCCTCCCCAACAGTCTTTTAATATTTGTAAAGGATAATACATTCAGAGCAAATGCCTTTAATATGGTTAAAAATTAAGGACTAAAGACAGCAAAATGTATCTCACCCACCACCTCTTGCTCCAGAGATTCGATCGTTTATACATAAACAAATGTGTGTATTTTCCTGTTTTTTTTCATACAGATTTTTCTATACCTAGGAGAACTCTAGAATGTTGCCTTCCTCTCTCCCTCCCCCACCCTCTCCGTCTCCCTTGCCCTCTCCAGCTGCACGGTCTTTCATCATAGGGAAAGAGATGTACCATAATCCACTTGACCAGTGAGGAGCATTTGGGTTGTGTCTATTCTCTTGCCGTTCAAGCAGTGCTACACTGCAGTCCTTACTCCTGGGTCCCCAGGCCGGAAACGTGTCATAAGCTCAAGTGATGTAAGAGGAATCGCTGGCTCTGGGGGTATGCACATCTAAAATGTTGCTGGTTGGCACTTCCTTGAGCGAGCGGGGTGTGAGGGCGCCTGTGTCCTCCCACTTGTCCACCATAACACATGATCATACTTTTAGACTTTGAGGCAAACATGTTCATGTCTTATAGACCTTTATTTTGGTCAGTACCTTCAGGTTTCTAAACTATATGCTTATCCTGCTGCTGTTACCAAAATTATCTATCATCTCCCTACTTTGGAAGATAAGGATTTAGCTTCCTTACCCTTCCCTCCCATGATCGTATTTCTCTCCCTCTCCCCTCTTCTCCCGTTAAATCAGTTTTTAGCATTTAGCATTGGCATTAGTATGACTGACTATTGTTCTGGGCTAAGCCACATAGTTTGCTAAAATTGCCTTTCTTTGTAATATAATTTGTTATTCCTGGAGTTAAAAATTACTTAGGGGGCGCCTGGGTGGCTCAGTTGGTTGGGCATCCGACTTCCGCTCAGGTCATGATTTCACGATTCGAGCGTTCCAGCCCTGCATCTGGCTCTGTGCTGAGAGCACGGAACCTGCTTTGGATCCTCTGTCTCCCTCTCTCTCTGTTCCTCCCCTGCTCGTTCTCTCTCTCTCTCTCTCTCTCTCTCTCTCTCTGTCTCTCTCTCTCTCTCTGTCTCTCTCTCTCAAAAGTAAATAAACATTTTTAAAAATTACTTTGTTTTCCATATTATCTGTCATTCATTAATTTTATAGGTACATATCACTTATTTTTGTCAGAGCCACACAAATCCCCGCAGCCTAACACCTCTTGGTTTTTCCCTCTTGGAGCCCTGCCTTCCCTCTCCTGCAGGGTTGGTCCCCTTAAGCCTCTGCTCAGCTCTCGTCCTCAACTTTCCCTTCCCATCCTCCTGGGTCATCTCTTTTCTGGATCCTGTAACTTTCTTTGCCTTAGTTTAATCCTTTGTTATTGATGGAGTACATTTTCCAGAAGTTTCTAGTGAATACCCTGGAGGTAAATGTTTTCAGATTTATATGCCTGAATCCAAGTTTCTTTATTCTATCCAAATATGTGACTTGGCTAGGAATAGCCCTCTGGCTGGGACTAATTTCTCCCTCAACACTTAGAAGGAACAGCTCAGCTCTATCTTCTCCTGACTCCCAGTGTTGCTCTTGAAAAATCTCATGTAATTTTGGTTCCCTCATCTTTAGGTTGATTTGCGTTTGCCCTGTCCAGAAACGTTTAGATCTTCTGAAATTTCTCAATAATATGTTTTGTGTTCTTACCTATTGTAGTGACCATTCAGTGGGCTCTTTAATTTAGTAAGTTATGTCCTCCATATATGGGAAAATTTCTTTTTACTTTGACAGTATTATAGCTCATACCTTCTCTGCTCTTTTTTTCTGGGACACCTCCTAGTTGGATAGTGGACCTCTTAGTTGGTCCTCTCATTTTCTTATCCTTTTTCTTCTATTTTCTATCTTTGCTGTCTTGTTGGATGTTCCACAAAATTTCAACTTAAGCTTCGTTAGATTTTTTATTTCAACATAGCCTCAATTGATAAGAGCATTTTCTTGTTCTCTGAATATCCCCTTTCATATCATCTTATTCTTATTTCAAGAGTGTATGGGGCATCTGAGTGGCTCAGTTGGTTAAGCATCTGATTTCGGCTCGGGTCATGATCTCACCGTTCGTGAGTTCAGGCCCCGCGCCGGACTCTGCTGACAGCTCAGAGCCTGGAGCCTGCTTTGGTTTCTGTCTCTCTCTCTCTCTCTCTCTCTCTCTCTCTCTCTCTCTCTCTCTCTGTTCCTCCCTCGCTCTCACTCTGTCTCGCTCTCAAAAATAAATCAAGATTACAAAAAAAAATTTTTTTTAAAGAGTATAATAATTCTTTTATCTATCTGGCAGTGTATAGGGGTTTATTCCTGAAGTTTTATTCTGTCTACTGAATTATAACTGTATCTTCTGAATTATTTTTCTTTTCTCTGTGCTTTTGGTCTCTCTTTTCCATCTTAGGATTTTTGGTGATCCTCAACTGGCTGTTCTCCTTCAAACCTTAGGTGATGAGAAAGCTGGCTGGAAGATTTTCGTGTGAGGGTGGGTTTGCGGGCTTCCTTCTGGGTTATCAGACAGGGATTTGGTGTTTCACTGGGAGATCCCTGGCCGATCTCATTCAGGTCCAGCACAACAGCTGCCTTCTGTTTCTTCTCACCGGAACACTCTTCCAGATCCATGTGGCCATTTACTCCGCTGGTGTAGGTCTTCGCTCACTTGTCACCTACCAGAGCGAACCTCCTTAAATATGTTCTCTAAAAGCAGTGTGCACTTCTGAATCTGCTTACACTGCTTTACTTTTCTACTTAGCCCTATATTTATTTGTCTCTTTCTCCCACTAGAATGTAGGCTTCGTGATGGCAGAGTCTAAAATAGGGCCTACTCCATAGTAAGCACTGAATAAATATCTATGGAAAGCAGACTGGAGGGACAGGAAGAAAGAAACTGGATAAGTGGCTCTCGGTCTTTCCTCTTGGGCTGGTTAGAGTCTCCAGAGGGATCCTCCAGAGGGATCCTCCAGTGTCTTGCGTGGGGATTAAGCCTGGATGACGGTGGCCTGAAAGCCAAGACAAGGAGGGTAGGGGACTGGAAGTCTCACCATTTGAGACATTCACTTCATGTAAATCCTTCTTCATAGACCCCTAGGTTCCCACCCTCTACTGTGCCTCGATCCCCTGGAGTAGACCCTCTCTGTTCAAGGACTCCAGAGTGAAATCTCTGTCTTCTGCCAAGGTGGGAGAGTGCTCATCCCTGCTGTACAGGAGGAAGGAGAAGGGATATGGGGAGTCAATTTGCTCCTTTCACCTACTTTCAACCAGTTCTCATAGTTGAGTCCCCTGTATAACCCCCACCTTCCAAGGTAACTGATGACGCAGGGACACGAGCTTTTCTAGGGTTCTGTAGTGTGAATCTACTTGCTTCCTGTGCATTGTCTCTCAGGCAAAAACACAGAGAGGGTAATGTGTCTTCACTGTTTCTCTGCTTGGCGTGTGTGCGTGCGTGTGTGTTAGAACACATATATTTACTATTTGATATGATGCATATATTAGATTTCCTTACTGCCCTTTTAGTGGAGGGAGCAAAGATTAACCCGTGTGTTCAGTTTGCCATGTTTAACTGCCAGTGTGGCCCTGGCCATCTCCCCAGTGTTTACCAGGTCTGCTCCAAAAAAGTTCTGACCCTGGCATTCTCTTTATAGCATAGGCATCAGAATCACATAATTTTCCAGAACCTAAAAGACCAGCTTCCCTTGGTACAGGATCTACAGGACCCCCAGAGAAGGTAGGATGAGGCTTAGGATGGTAAGCCAATCTCAGCTGAGTCCTGCTGCCTTCCTTTCTCTGGTGGCCCTTGTCACCAGAGCCATTCACACAAGCCTGGCACCTACAGATGGCCGCTGCACCCCTCCCCAAGCCGGCAGCTCTCCTGTCCTCTGCTCCCACAAAGACGCACGTGTCCGGAGCCAGCGGCGCTACCTGGCAATCCACATGCCCACCGAGGGGCTGACTCCACCTAGCCCCCTACGTTTTATATTTGCCCTTTGGTTAACTCCACCCCTGGTAAATTCTTCTCGTATAAACACAGGCACTGTTTCACTGCCTTTCTTCTCCCTCTTTTTTTCTCTATTTCAAGAACTGTTTAAAATGCAGAAAAGAATAAGAAGTATTATAACATTCACTCACATACTCATCCCCAGAATTGACTGTAGTTAATATTTCTCACATGCACTTCATCTTTTTTATTTTAATCAAAGAAATAAAACATTCCAGTTAATGATGAAGCCTCCTTTGTACTCCCGTCAGCAAACCCATTCCTCACCCTCTCTCTGAGACAACCACTGTCATGAACTCAGCCTATCTCCTTCCAGAATATTTAAGAATATTTTGTAAGCATGCTTGTTTCCATGAGTAATGTGTGCGGCTGTAGGGGTGGGGGGCACATTGTAGATGCAGTCCCCTGACTTGCCTGTCAGTACGACCCCATGTGTTCTCCATGTCTCCATGCTGATCTGCGTGGAGAGGGAGCACCTAGGGAGCCTCTTCTTCGCTCTTCCATACATGTGAGTATGAAGACAGAACAGCAGCCGGCAACCACTGTGCGCCCACCGTGTGCCAAACACCATCGCCCCATTGAACCCTTCCAACCAGTTCACCGCCATTGCATGTAGGGACCCAGAGGTCAGCCTGCGATCCGCTCACGCGCGTGATCTCCAGCTTGGCATCACGGTACCAGCACATAAATGAGGTCTGAAACTCGAGGACCCAGGCGACAGGGATTAGTCAGTGCCCCAGCCTCTCGGTCAGAAAGTTCCTCACTGTGCCCTTGGGTGGAAGGAGCACAGACAGCCATTAAATCTGGCTTCTGTTGACTCTACACCTGGTGGCACTGGAATGTGGACAGATTACCTCTCTTTCTGCCTCAGTGTCTCACCTCAGAAATGGGATTGCAGTTGGCTGCCTCGGTACCTAACAGATTGCTGGCAACCAAATGTGATAGATCATGATCGCGAAGCACTTTGTGACCACGCAGTGGTCTGCAGACAGAGGACAGCTCCTGGCCTACTTTTTCACTCCTAAACAGACCACCTACCGTATGCCAGCCACAGGCGCCTGATTGCATGCGCCTGACAGTACTTAATCCTTCACCAAGCAGCAGCTTTAGAGAGACTGTTCTCGAGCTCTTGTTTTTCTGGCTTGTTTAATTACCACGATGGCAACAACATCATTTTCTTCCTTTTTTTTTTTTTTTTAAAACTTCATATATATAGTATTTCAGCCTCATTATGGGTTAAATTGAATGTTATGGGTGGGTCTGGAAACCCAACCAAAATTTATAACTTTATTTCTCTGGAAAAATTGCTTCCAAGCTTCAAACAACCAATTACAAGGGAAGCGTTGGAACACCACCAGTTTGTGAGTTGGGACCAATGCACTGTTGACATTGTTCTCTCCGTAGTTCACAGAAGGGTAGCTGATCTCCCCAGAGAGATCAGGAAGCCCATAAGGGCCAGCACTACGTCTTGCGTGGATCCCCTGGAAAATCAGGTGCCAGGCTCTAGAGTATATTCAAGAAATGCTTGCATAATTCTTCCAAAGCCCAGCCACCTTGACTGCCTCCAAGAAATGGGTGCTGACGGGGTGCCATGGGTACCCCTGGGAACCTCTGCAGTAGTCAGTAAATCGCATAGTAACAAACTTGGTGACTCCCAGATGAGGCCCAGGAAAGCAGTGTGTCCTGTCCAGACTCTTTTGGCTGAATAGTAATTATAGTAGTAATAACAATACCATCTCTGGTAGTAATAACAGTACCATTTTTAGTGCTTTAGTACTTAGTACATGGTTCTAGATGTTTTATACTTGTTAATGTATTTAATCTTTACCCAAAAAAGCTAGATATTTTTATTATCTTCATTTTACAGATGAGGAGCCTGAAGCCCAGAGAGGTTAAGCAGTTTGCCTAAGGTCACAGAGCTGGTAAAAGTGCAAAACTGAGATTCTGACCCAGAGCCCATGTTGTCAACCAGTGTGCCGTACCACCTCTAGTTCATGAAGGGCCAGGATCAAAGCCTCCTGTCTTGACTGTCACCCCCCTTGCCCTGCCCCGTTCCCCCCCACTAGAAATATCTTGCATAATAGTATAGCATTGGCATGTTCACTTGCTTCATGTCACATGATCTGCATTAAAACCTTGAGTAGTAGGCAGGACAGGTACTTTTCAAAAATGCTTACCTCTACATTCTACCAAATTCAGACAGTGCAGAAAAGTACAAAAGTGTAGTAAATATCTTGGGAATTCTTTCATCCAAAGCTAAAATCCTGATCAACATTTTGACAAACATTCTTTCGGATCTCCCTCTGAACACATCTGTGTGTAGATACATATTTACACTCCCCGGTCCTTCGGTCCTTCGGAGCGCACTCCAGGTGAGGTTACTTCTGTAACCGGGGGAGCCTGTTCTTGAGCCTGCAGCTCAAGGTGGGGAGTGGTTCCTGTGGTCGAGAGCCCCTCCTGCGAGTAACAGCTTGGGACTTCAGTCCAGGGTAGGGCTTTCTGTTTTAGTGTAAGTGCTTGAAGCAGAGACCACATGTGCTTTGACACCCGTTGCTCCTGTGCAGACACTTCCTCCGTCACCCAGTCATGGCCGTGAGCCAAAATGGGTGCCGCGCCCCTAAGACTCCATTGCCTCCCTGGGCATGCTGCCTGCTAAGGAAGGGACTCAGGGTACTTGGCAAGGAGGGATATTTTATACAGTTGTCAGTAAAGCTCAATAAATATGGCAGTGGAGCCTCGTGTGGACCGAGTGATGGCTGTAGTTTCCTGGCGCTGTGAGATCACGGCTCAGGCAGCCGTCCTCCAGTTGCACGGTGATTGCATACACGGCCCCAACGTGACAAGGACTTCCGGGGCCACCTTATCATGTCCCCATCGAGCAGCATTTAAAGTTGTTTGCAAGAAGTTGAGGGGAAATGGGATCTGATACTTGGGTAGGGAGAGATGCTCATTACCTCACCCTAACCAGCATCCCTTCCTCCTGATATTTTGTTTTAGGGTCGGTATCCAGTTTTGCTGAAAATGAAATCATCTTGCAACTCTCAGGCTGTGTTAGTGAAAATGAACTCTAATGTGATTAGATATTAATGCGGTGTAATGGAGGATTGGTATTAAATTGAGGCCTTCTGATCTTATTACTCCACAAATGCTCCCTCCCACTTGGGCTGCTGCCCTGCCAGCCCTGCTTCCCCAGGCACAGGCAGGGGGCACACGTGCCCAAGCCGTGAGCCCGCTGCCCAGGGAGCCCAGCTCTGCCCAAGGTGACTCCCGCGAGATCTCCCTCCCTTCACTGCCTTGGGCTCCCAGCCCTGTTGTGAGAGGAGGACAGGTGGGACCTCAGGAGGCATCATTTGGATCCCCCAGCACTCTCAGGGCCACAAGCATGTTGTTGAAGACCGTGAGCCAAGTTTTACCTCTATGTCCAGAAGCACTTAAGGATTTTTTTGATAGGCATGCAGCTAGAAACCTAAGAACACAGTCTGCACCTCCTCCACACCCAGCCCCTCTCCACTCCAGTCCTTTTTCTGAAACCGATCGGAACATAATAGTTGTCAGCGGCTGCTGTCACTTGTCCTGGCTCTGTCTCCCTTTCCTGGAGGGCTGGTCTGAGAAGCAGGCAGTGGCCCAGACTCAGTGTGTGCTTCCCTTAGGAACTGGGATGGGCCTCTGCTGCCCCACGCAGCATGGACCCCTCGCTTCCTCTGACCTGCCAGAGGAAGGATGCCAGTCCGTCAGTCACACAGCTCACTTCAGAAGTGACAGGTTTGCCTGTGGGAGCCCAGGTCCAGGGTTGAAGCCCCACAGGGCCTCCCTCTGTAGCCCTGGCCCCAGCCCATGGGCTGCATCCCATCCAGCAGACTCCCCAGGGGAGCCACATGGGTGTGGGAGCAAACCCCCCCCCCCCAACCGAGGACAGGGGCCAAGAGTGCAGTCTCTGGGGATGATCAGATGGCATCACCTTCACATATGAATGATAGCATTTTTGCAAAGAGAATGATTTTTCTTACGCTGTTTCCAGAAAACTGCTTTCAGAGGCACAGACTTTGCACACAGGATGGTAACGACTTTTTAATGACCTGAAGGGGCCTGGGTGTCCGGGCAGCAGTGAATCAATCTCAGTGGGAAGCTCACAGTGAGAGAGAAGATGGAACACCTGAAACCAAAGGGGGAAAAAACAAACCACAAATACATATATTTTCTTTGGTAGCATTGCTTGGTAATTAGACAATTACAGGAAACAGCTTCCCAGCAGCTGGCATCTCCACTGTGTGAGCGGAGGAGGGATGGCAACAACTGTGAACTCCTCACATTTATTACAGAAAATATTATTGGAGTTTACAGTCGTGGGTGCCGAGCTCTCCTCCAGTGCATTCTGATGAGCTGTGAGCCTTAAACCAAGAGCAGAGCTCCTCCTCTCGGGGTTGCTTCAGAGCCTGCCTGGCTGGGCTTTAAAGCAGCTGGCTTTGAGCCCGCCCAGAGACTGGCAGGTCCTGAGAATAAGCCCTTGGGGGGATGCCTTTGGAAGCAGGAAAGGGGGGGAGGTGGAGGCCTGTGGAGAAGCCGTGTCTTCTTCCCCAGGTGCCACCACTTGCACTCATGGCAGTGAGTGAGCCCCTCCTCCCCCTCCCCTTGCCCTGCCCTGCTCAGTCCACATTCCTGCCCTGGTTCAAAACTCTCCTCCCAGAACCCACCATGCCTCTCAGGCGCACGCCCATTCAGCCAACAGGCCCGTTTCACAGATGAGGAAATGTGTTTTGTGAACTCTCACTGACCTTGATCACTTTTCGGCCTCACAATTGTTCCCTAGTGAACTTGGTCTGTACTTTGTGTGTGTTGACGGGGGAGCTTTATGTGAGTCCCAGGTTGCCTTCACAGAAGGTAGGGACACTACATACTGACTGCCTTCCTCAGGCACACATGAGGGAGAGCCCTGTTCCCATTCCCCGCCCCCCCTCCGCCCCTGCCACCTCACAGGCCTCCTGAGGATAGAGGACAGGCACCCTCCTTCCTCAGCACCTGGCTCCCCCTGCCTGCCGACAGGGTTAACCGTACAATCTAACCAGGCAAATGGTTGTGCTTCCTCTCACAGGTCCTGGCAATCTGTAACTTTTGAAAGACAGCCTGCCTCCTTCATCCGAATCGTGGGAACACACAACACAGCAAATGAGGTAAGGGTCTCCTTTCATGAAAGACGCTGTGCTGTTTCATGATGTCCAGGTAAATGCTACATCCCGAGTTAAGTGGAACTGTTTGTTCTCCCCGCTAATGGCCTGTTGTTCAGACAGCTCGGTACAGAAGAAAGTCCTGCTCCTGCACAGTGGGGATATCATTATCATTTCTAGATGTCTCTTCACTGGGAAATGAGAGCCAACTCCTATGGCTTTGCTTACTCCCACCAGCCTCCCTATGGAATCGGCAACCACAGAGACCTTGAGAGGTCAAACAACCCTGTCCTCAAGTCTTCTGCCCTCCCAGACGACAGCTATTTCAGAGGTCCCTCAGTGCTCTGAACATGGTGTTTAAGGGACCCCAGCCCCACGGGACCACCGTGGAAGACAGTTGCTGGTTTTCTCTGCCTGTCTATTCTGTCCTGGGCCAGACTGCACATAAATGTTTGTGAGTGGGCCTGTTCCTCCACTGGTGTCCAGGTCTGGATCACCCCAGCAGATCATGTTGTTTGTAGACGTCCCTTCATTTTTGGAGTTAACGGGGGGAGAGTGGGCAGGTTGTTTCCCCCCATTTTGGGTACCCACAGTCAGGGCAGCAGTCAGGGGATGGGTCTGAGCCTCAAACCACCAGGCTGTTTTCTCGGGAATGTAAATGGCCCCAGAAAAATGCACTGGATCCCTTGGATCAGGAGAGAGAAGACAGTGCCCTTGGTGAACAGAGAAACCAGGACACTTGAGTGTGAGGGAGGGCATGATTCCTAATCACACTAGGACGGCAAGTGTAAACCAGACATGAGCCAGGCACGCCTGGACCGTCATCCCCTCGACAATATGGATTTCCAGTGAGCTCACAGGGGCACCTGCGGATTCAGTCACTCCATTTAAGATGTGAATAGTGTCAGTCAACTGTAAGTTCGTTACTTACCTTTTCTGTTCTTTGGGTGTTGAGTGAGCACTAGTGGCCACTCTGTTGGCTTCATCTGCTTATTACACCCTTGCTTTTTATACAGTCATGAGTGTTGAGTGTGAACCTCTGAAGGACTGCTAGTTAAAGGCAGGAATCACGGGGTGCCTGAATGGCTCCGTTGGTTGAGCATCCAACTCTTGGTTTTGTCTCAGGTCATGATCTCATAGTCCAGTGGGTTGGAGCCCCATGTCTGCTTGGTATTCTCTGCTCCTCCCCCCACTCTCGTTTGTGTGTGTGCATGCTCTCTCTGTCTCTCTCTCTCTCTCTCTTTCTCTCTTTCTCTCTTTCTCAAAATAAATAAACTTAAAAAAAGACAGGAATCATAAGGAACAGGAAAGCTGAAACTCAAGAGGAAATGAAAGGCATCAAAATAGTAACCATTCTGTAGTTTTCACCTCAACGTGGTATTTCTCAGCTCTGCACAAGACTGGCTTCATGGGCATGTGACCAGGGCAGTTGCGTGAGGCTCCACACCCAGAAGGGGACTCTGTGCTTGGGGTTTATGTTCTCCAGCACCATCTTGAATTCTTCACAATTTAACCTGTGAATTTGTTTTCATAATGGGAGCCCCATGGGGAAGTGGAGCACTCACCAGGGGCCGGGAGCCTCAGTTTACACACAGACCCACCTCTGCCCCCTCTCACCTTCCCAGGACAGGTTCTCAGCCACCCACTGACCCCTGGTACCTAGACCTGGCCAGCCTCCCCATCCTAGCCTGACCCATGCCTCCCACCACGCTCCACTCCCCCTGGAGGCCCAGCGTGTTTGCAGGGAGGGTCAGGGTCTGGTGTGACCCTCACCTGAGTCACGGGATAGGGCCCCGGGCGCCTATGTGGGTCTGCCCCGGCCTCGGAGTCCCCTTGCCCAAGGGATTGCAACATTAAGTAGCAAAAGAAAACCCTGTGTCTGGTCAAGAGAGGAACTGTGGGAGAAAACATAAAGCTTTATTCCTGCTTTTTTGAACAGAAGGCTCTACATTTTCATTTTGTGCTGAGCCCTGCACATTACATAGCTGGCCCTGGGTTCGTGCATTGTGGTTGTCAAATCAGAATTCTCCAGAGCATACCAGGGTGTTTCTGGTACTTCAACTTGCATTCTCAAAACTGAAAATATTGTGATAATTTATACTCATTTTGCCTTTTTATTCATTTGCATTTGCATTTTATTCATTTAGAACAGTGTGCCTACAGTGTGCTTCTTAGAGAGCAGAGCTTATAAACAGTAGTCTGAAACTTTCTCTCTTACCTCTTCATTTCTAACCAAACCTGAAAATTGTAAAAGTAAACAAATTGATATTTGTTAAGGCACAAAATTAAAGAACTCTAAATATCAGGTCATAAAAGCACTTTTTTTTTTTTTTGATGAGGTAACAAAGTAAATTTGAATCTGAATCAATGTATATTTGAGGCCCAAACCAAATATCCTATTTTTAAAATGTTTTTTCTAATCTTTTTAAAAAATTGTAATTTCAGTAAAGTTAACATACAGTGTTAATATTAGTTTTAAGTGTACAATATAGTGATTCAACCGTCCCATACATTACTCAGCACATTTTTTAAATTTTGCCAATCAATCCCAATTTTTTTGCCACTTATACTTACATTAAGTTATGTGTTTTTTATTTACCAAGTTGGAAAGTAATTTAAATTTATCTTCACATAATATATCAAGCTAAAATTGAATATTTTTCATGTGCAGTCACTTCTTATATAATACATCCCCAAAAAACAAACCAGTTCTGTCTTTAATCCCTACATGGGACTCTGCAGTCTAGTATTCCAGCAGAAGGAATTCTAGGTCAGAGAAGGCCAGGGAGCACTGGGATGTATCTAGGAGGGTCTCCCGGCACTCAGCCCCAACCCTGTCACCTACCTCAGTAACCAAATGAGGAATAATTTCCCATTACAGAACCCTAAAGTTGGAGTGCAAGACCTTCTCCTCCCAATGAGTTTCCAGAACTGCCTATGCAGGGAACTCCAAGTACACTCACCAGCCCGTCTGTACAGGTTGACTAATTAACCGGTGATCTGTTGCATCTGGCTGAGCAGCAACTTGCCAGGCTGCCTGACTGAGTCAGTTATTGTTCAGGGAAAAAAGCCTCAATGTGGTGTTGCCAACTGGGAAACATCTGAAATCATAACATGAATAATGAATGGGATCATAAGGCAACACCCACAAACTGTCTTTCTCAGAGCACACAAGAAGACGCAAAAGTGCTGAATCTCCCTGAGTGTCAAGAATCTAGCACTCTCTCAAGGCCCCTGGGTGGCTCAGTCAGATGAGCGTCCAACTTCGGCTCAGGTCGTGATCTCATGGTTCGTGGGTTCAAGCCCCAGGTCAGGCTCTGTGCTGACAGCTCAGAGCCTGGAGCCTTGCTTCGGATTCTGTGTCTCATTCTCTGCCCCCACCCCCTTGCACTCTGTCTCTCTCTCTCTCAAAAATAAATATTAACCAAAAGAAATTGTTTTCTTTAAAGAATATGGCCGCTCTCAAAGCATTCTCTCCTACAGCATACTAGTTTTGGAAAAAGTATCACCTATCTTAGAGAACAGTGGGAATGTGTCTAAGTTGGGGTGGTGATGTTCAGAGGTGTGAGAGACAAGGCTGTAGTATAGGAAGAGGGGTGACTAAGGTTGGTGGGGCAGGACTCCTGGGGAAGGCAGCCCTGGAGGAGAGCCATGATGGCACAGACAGCCAGGGAAAGGAGGCTGGGGGCAGAGTCAGGAAACCAGGATAGCAGGGAGGTGGGGTCCAGGGTAAGCCCATCTCTAGTCCCATGGAAGACAGAAATCTGCCATCAGGGTATTGGGGTCTGGGCCCCTCTGTCTCACAGTTGAGGGTGGTATAGGGAGAGGCAGAACTTCCTCAGCCTGTCACTGCTTGTTTGCCAAATGACACCTGTGGCCTTCATTTAGTCAGAAGCAGGACCTTTAGATACTGAGTGTTACCAACCCACAGGCTTTGTGCTAATTTCAAGAAGCGTAGATGGGATTGGTTTTGAGCATGTGTGGGTAACAGAGAAATGTGGGTAACTGCCACATCTCCCAGGAAGACTGTTTTCTGCAGGTGCTGCCCCCTCCAGGGAGAAGGTCTGACAGGGGATGGCAGGGAAGGCCCAGCTCAGAGGTTCCTCTGACTTGAACACTCCTGGGGGGCGCGGGCGGTCTGTTTTGGTGGCAGGTGGAAAGTGGCCCGCACAGTGTGTCAGTGGCTGGGGCTACTAGCAGCTTGCGGCTGTGGTGCTGGAACCTACCCCGACCCCGGATCCCGGCTGCTGCTGGAACAGCAGAGGCCTCTGAGCTGAAACAGCCTGGGATTTCCTGCCCAGCGTGGGTGTGCGTCCCACCCCAACCAGCCAGGCCTTCCTGCACCCGAGGTCCGCCTGCGACCGCTGCATGTTAATTTCCCCGCTTCCCTGCGATCGGGCTTTCAGGTGACAGCAGCCTCAGCCACTGTGGAGGTTCAGATTTCTTGATCACCTGTTTTGGCACGCTTCTGATTTCCTGCAGCATTTCATCCCTTTCCTCTGGGAAGTGTGTGTCTGCTGCTGGCATCTGTCTCTCATCTATCCTTTGTGAGCACCGCAGCAATGAATTCATTTCATCTTTTAGCTACGTTTACGACTTCTGTCAATAAATTTCCCTAACGCTTACCTTACAGACTCCACCGCTGCCTCGTGTGACCTCCCGCTCCTTGTGTACTTGGCATCATCCTTGTCACTTATCTTCGCTTCTTACGCTTCCTCTCCCTCCCCGCCAGCGTGTGCTCTGTCATCCCCTGCTCCACAGTCTCCCTGTGCTTGGCGTGTTTCCCACACGGCTCGCGTTTCTCCCCTTTACCCTCGGTTGCCTTTCTTGCATGTCTTCTCTGTCCACGCGCAGGGTTTCCTTTGTCTTCTTGTCCCGCTTGGCACTAGATGGCAGACACGCGTCTTTTAGCATGCCCGCCCTCTCATCCTGCTCTCCTTCAGTTGTTTCCATTTGTCTGATTCTCCCCAGGGCCAATGGCCCGAAAGGTCCTCCTGGGCTGTTTCCTCAGTCACGTTATGGTGGTCTCAGCCGCCAGTCTGGCAGTCGTGAGGTCGTTCCCGCGTGGTTGCCCATCTTCCTCAACTGCTAATCAACTCTGCGTGTTCAGGAGGCAGGTACTGTTTAGCTTTCTGAGGCTCTCTTTTCTGGAAACGGTCGCAACCCGGGCCTTGTCAACAACACCACAAACGTCACGGCAGATCTCCAGTTTCAGCTCTGGAGACCGTGGAGGAGCCCTGCTGCTTTTGAAGCAGCACCTCGCGTGGACCCCTTCGTTTCCATTTCATTAATTATCGTAGCAGGGCCACAGAGGGACATGCCTCCATCCTCAGAGGCCAGACGAGGTCCAGATGAGAGCTGTCTGCAAATCTGTCCGTGTATTAAAGGAAGTAGAAGTGGTACCTATTTCTTTTTATGGCTTGGATGGGAACCCGGGTTTGAGAGCACGTTCTGGAGTGATTTTTCAGTAGGCAGAGAGCTCAGGGGCACAGATGGCCCCTGGGGGCTCAAAAAGACTATAGAAGAAACTAACTATCTGCAATATAGAAAGACTGGGGTCCCGCTCCCAAGAAGCCACATGCAAACCTTTGCCAAGTCAACAGAAGCTGAGGATAGAGCTGATGGTCTGTAGGCTGCTCTCAGGGTCCCACTTCACCTCTTGTGTGTGTGCAGCTGAGGAAAGAGGCTGTGTCATATTTATCTTTGTATCCCAGGCACCTCGCATGGGCCTGGTGCGCATCAGCATAGAGCACCTGTTGGCTGAGTGAGTGAAGGAATTGTTCAGTCTCCCTTGTGCATCAATCAGCCACGTAAAGGGTTCAGTAATACAGGTTCTCACCATCAAGAGACTGTGGTGGTCTAAGGCAGACTTTCTGTAGTCACAATGAAGAGTTTCTTAAACCAGTCACTTTTGTAAGTGGAAAGGTAAATAAGCCACATACCTCAGCATGTCCTAGTTCAAGACCCTTTATAATGATTATTCTTATTATAAATTATAAAACAGGAGCTCATGTGTACTGAGCACTTACTGTGTGGCAGGCTCTATTCCAAACCCTTTAGGTTTATTACACTATCTAACCATCATATGGAAGTAGATTCTACTCTCACTCACTTTTTAAAAATGAGGTAGCTCAGGGGAACCTGGGTGGCTGTCAGTTAAGCATCCAACTTCAGCTCAGGTCACGATCTCGTGGTTCGTGGGTTCGAGCCCCGCGTCGGGTTCTGTGCTGACAGCTCGGAGCCTGGAGCCTGCTTCAGATTCTGTGTCTCCCTCTCTCTCTGGCCCTTCCCTGTTCGTGCTCTCTCTCTCAAAAATAAATACATATTAAAAAATAATAATAAAATATTTTTTTAAAAGTGAATTAGCTCAGTACCAAGTGTTGGCAAAGATGAGGAGCAGCGGGCAACTCACATCCAGTGCTGTGAGAGTATGACCTGCTGTAGTTGCCGAAGAGGATGGTTTGGTAAGATCTACTAAAGTTGAACATCTGCATGCTGCCCTAAGACTAAGCATCTCACACTCGTGTGTTTTCTAAAGAAGCTCTTATGCAAGAATGAAAATGTTCACAGCAGCACCATTCGTTCATACCAGACCCAAGTGGGACACCACCCAGTCATCTGTCCAGGGAGATGGATAAGCCAAGCCTAGTACGTCATCCAGGGGGCTGTGATCTACATGATGAATATCACAGCATGCCAAGGGAAAGAAGTCAGATACAAAAGAATACGTAAATTAGGATTATGTTCTTAAAACTTCAAGAACAGGTAAAAGTAACCTATCACATTTGAAGATGTGGACACAGGTGGTAAAACTTAAAAAAAAAAAAAAAAGCAAAGGAATTATTATTATTAAAACCAGAATTATGGCTTCCTCAGGGTGGGGAGGCTTGGATCAGGAAGGGCCGGCCATGTGGAGGGACCATGGTACACCAGCAATGTTCCTGGGTTCTTGAAAGTTTGCGTGGCTTTTGTTACATAGTTATTCAACAAGCTATATGTTTGCATTTCCATGTACTCTTTGGTGCATGGTTTTCACAGCCAAAATGTTTCAAGCAAAAAGGAAAATTTGATGAGGAAACTAAAGCCAAGTGATGTTAAGTGACTTGCTGGGTCATGCTGCTAGTGAGTGACAGAGTGAGGATTTGAATCCAGGTAATTGGTCTCTCAAAACATCCAGGCTGCTCTGTGTCCCACAAATGCATAATAAATAGTAAAGCCACAGAGGTGAGCCCATCTCTGCCGCGGCACAGTCAGACTTAGCAAGTGGCTTCTGTGGGCACACTTCCTGTGCCAGCCAGTGCCTAGGAGAGAAACCACGGCAGGGCCCTTCCTTAGAGGGATTTCAGCCTCGCGCCTGGTGGAAGTCAGCCACGTGAGGGGCGCCTGAACTCGTGGCACCGTGGAGGGCAGCCCGCGGTGGAGACGGCAGTGCGGGCTGCCAGCCCAAGCAGCACAGCTGGCGTGCGTGGATGCGGGGCCGGGGCCGGAGGAGGGAGAAATGGGTCAGATGATCCTGGCCCTGGGGACCCCATAGACACGAACGAGATCGTGTCGTGGAGGGTTGCGGAGGGTGGGCGATTGCAGACTCCCCCGCGCGCTCCGTGCTCGCCGTGGCAGAATAGCAGCTCGCGAGCTTGCCGCAGGAGGGTCCTGCGCACGCCGGCACCAGCAGGACAGAGTGTCAGCAAGTGGCTGCTTGAGCTGCCCTCCAGGACCACTCAGCGCGGAGCCCGGAGTGAGGCAGAATTTATTTACAGGCTTCTGTCAGGCCGGTGAGTGGCTGTGGGTCCCAGTGCCATCCTCGTTCCCATAGCAACATGTGGCTCTAGTGAAGGGAAAAAAACAAAAACAGGGAAATGGGCTCTTTAGAAACAAAACAAAACGGAAAAGGCTCCTTCCTGGCCTGGTGATAATTATTTCCCAGAAACCCCCACCAGGTCTGATCACTCCCTCTCTGGTCCTCCCGGGATTTCCCCGGCAGCATCCTCCGGAGGCTGTGCTCTAAGCTTCCAAAGGCAGGTACACGTCACAGCAGTCATAGGCTGGCTCTCAAGGCCAGAACTTCCGGTCGGTCAGCACCAGAACTGAAGCAGACATCCCAGCGGCAGAGACACAGAGAGATACAGAGAAAGTGGACCAGTGAGCCTCTCCCTCGGAAGACCTACAGACAGAGACGCAGTGTCAGCCCTCAAACTCCCACTTCTGTCAAGGAGAAGGAACCGGGCCATCTGGGGGCATCATGTGGCAGTGATGGGGAAGGGATGTGCACAAAGAAAACCTACTCAGGAAGAGAAATAACGAGCACAAGCCAGGTTTCAGGTGGCACCTGGATGCCCTGTGGGGTATATGCAAGATGGAGGTGGTATTTGCAAGGGCGGGACCAGGTGTGGGCCAGAGACCAGGGAAGCACAGGAACAGCAGGGCCCCGGGCATGGGGACAGGTAAGCCAGCCTGGCATCTAGGAGTTTGCTTAATTAATAGAGGCTTTGCCTGGGTCCCGCACTATATTGCACTTTTTTTTTTTTTTTAATTTTTAATGTTTATTTTTGAGAGAGGGGTGAGGAGCAGAGAGAGAGAGACAGAGGATCTGAGGCAGGCTCTGCGCTGACAGCAGAGACCCCGATGCGGGGCTCGAACCCACAAACAGTGAAATCATGACCTGAGCTGGAGTTGGATACTAATTATGAGCCACCCAGGTGCCCCTCCACCGCACTTCTTGAGAGCAGAGACAGTGTCATGGTATCTTCGTGTCCTAGCACCCAGCCCCGTGCCCCACACACAGTAGCCCCTCCATAAATCAGACTGAGGGCCATAGCTATAGTGCAGTGTTCTGAGGAAAATAAGCTCTCAGGAATCACCTGTGACAACTTGCATCTGAGGAACGAGGAGGAGCTAAAGATTGCACCAGGCTGTCATCCCCATGACCTTGGAGAATGGCAGGGCTGTGGTGGCTGGGGGAAAGTCTGTGGAAGCATTTAGTTACAAGATACTGTAGGACACAGTGAGCGGGAGTTACAGGTGCCATCCACACAAAAATGTGGATTTAAGGAGTACACATGTAGCTCGCAATCCAGGTCAAGTACCTCAGAAGTCGGGCTAAGAAGAAAGGGCTGGAGAGGGTCTAGAAGTAAGCTCTGAGAAATAACCCTGATGTGCAGGCTGGCAAAGTAGGGAACGAGCGGAGGAGGAGAGAGCAGAGGGTGGAAGGAAGGGAGGGAGGGCCTCGTGGAGTGTGGCTCAGGAGACCCCAGCACTGGTGCCAGCCTCACCCCCCCCCCCCCGACCAGCTCTGTGACCCCCCAACAAGTCACTTCACTCCCTGGCTCTCAGGACACTTGTCTTTGAAATAAGGAGAGTGAATTCGATCTTAAATCCAGTCTCCTTCCCAGTGAGACAGAAAAAGCAGGAAGATACTTAATTTGTAGCATAATTACAAAAGAAGACCTGTTCTAGGCATCTTTATTCTTAAATGCCTATTATGGAAGACTTGCTTGGGAAGAGGGAAAACGACCCAGCAGTGAGCGTGTGTCATTGCATTTACGCTGCGATCCGCAAGGTCCTCGTGTGTGCCGTGCTGCAGCCGCACCGACTCGGCACCAAACCACTGCCCTGGGAGGCGGCGCCCAAAGAACCTGAGTGGGTGAGGCGTGGGGCCGCCCAGCAGCAAAGAAGGGAGATAACCCGGCTTGTGAGGATAATCTCGAATGGCGTCCTAGTGCCGAGCCAGCAGTTAGCAGCCGGCCCGAAATCTCCAAGCAGCTGGGGCTGCGACGCGGAGCAGACACACATCACCTGGAGGAAGTGAAGAACTTTCCCGGAAAGTTGGGGCTACGCGTGCCGGCCTTCCGGGGCTAGTGGCCACAGACAGACTCTCCCTTGATGTGGGAAGGGGGCCTTGGTAAGGCCACACCTGCCAGGCTCTGCCTGGGAGCTAGAACATTTCCCGTTTCTGTTTCTTAGTTTTTCAAAAATAAAAAGAAGCCACTAATACTCCAGGGCCAACTTAATTACGAAGAGAGTACATCGCTCTCCCTGGAACTCTGGAGTGTGCACACATCAAAAACAGTAACTGGGGATTGTGGGGCTGCCTGTATTGATAGGTATTGGAAAGACTCTTTTTCCAGAACCTTCCAAGCAGTGAAGTTCCAGGGATCTGTGGGTGCCCTGGCCTACATGAATATGGGAAAGTGATACTGGAAAGTTTAAAAACTTGCCATATAAAAGCAGTGTCACCAAGAAATGTACTTCTACATGTATTAGGACTAAATATTTGTGCAAAACGATGTGGGCATCCTATCATCTGTAAGCAATACTGAAAAAGTATTGTTCAGAATCTGGAAATATCTCCCTCTGAAGAGGGTTTCCTAACTGAAAACAATGGTTTGGGCTGTTCAGATGTACAATTACAGAACTTTTGTTTATAAAAAGGGGTGTTTTGTCAGAGACACTTGGACTTCATTTTTAAAGGAACAAAAAGTAAAACATCCCCGCAGCCTACAGAGGGGACTCTTGACCTCTGCCCCTGAGGTGAGTGTAAGAAAGATGTCAATTGTCACAAGCGTCAATGTCACAATGACAATGAGGATCTGTCAATGCTCATTGAACGCACAGTGGGTGTGGGGTGAAGAAAGATCGGCAGTCTTCAGGGTGGCATAATTCAGAAGCCATGTCTCTGTGTCTGACTTACGGGCCGATATCACTGAGAGGTGGTATCTGTTTTATAAAGATATGTCACCTTGGAAATGTAAGCTGAAAGCTTGGGTCAGGAATCCTATTTGTATTGGTTGGCATGAAAGCAGTCTGTGAAAATCACTCAGGAGAAACCAGAAAAGCAAGGTAGAGCCACGGATCAACATTTATTAAATTTTCCCAATTTCTGCTACAGTTCACGGCGGACTCTTAGTGCAACTTGGGAAAATTAGCAGAGGCTTCTCTGCTTCTAAAACCCTTGAAGATGTGTCGAGCACAGCGTGCTTGGGGAGTCCCTGTAATGAAAGGCGGCAGACAGCGGCCAGCCGAGGAGCCAGCCCCGTCACCGAGAAGAGGCCAGAGCGTTTGTGCTCATCCTTTCCAGGGTTCACAGAGAAAAAGAACACCCCAGACTATCTCAAACATGTCGAAAATTATGGCTCCCAGAGAGGAAAGGCAAAGTGATAATAAACAGCAGCTACCAAAAAAAGGACACCCGATAGCAACTAAGGCTGTGTCGGATTCATACACACGACTACATTCCAAATTAGCCGGCTCCTCTCCAGGGATAGATCCAGAGGCCATTGAAGCTGGTTCAGCGAAGGTGCCCCTTTGTGAGCGGCGGCAATCAAACAGGCTAATGGGATACATGATTGCCGAAAAGGGGAAGGGAAAATGATGCGGCGGCGGTCGTAATGGTTTTGCATAAATCAGTAGTGCGACTCTGCCCTGTATGCCTCATTCACTTTTGGTCACATCGTTTCCGAGGGGTATTGCAGTCTTGGGAAGGTTCGCAGGAAAGAAATTGAATTGCACAAGCTTCTGAGCGAAGAGAAACTCAGAACCTGGCTGTTCCACCTAGAGGGAGGCCAGAGGTGCACTTGGGCAGAGCAGCCTGAGGGTGTGGCGGGCAGGCGGCACACTTTCGATGGCACCCCGCGCCCCCGAGCCATCGCTCCCTCCCCTGGTTTCCGTGTGAGAGCAGGGGCCCTGCGGCAGGAGGAGGGAGGCGCTTCAGGCCCCTTCCGACCAACGTGATCCCCGAGGAAGGAGCCAGTTTCCCCACAACAGGCTTGCCTTCCACCCCCGCTCCTGAGAACAGTTAGGCCTCCTCTCTGGGTGCCCAAGGTCCCGACAGGGGGAACCGCAGTTTTGCACGAGATGATGGTGGTGAGGTGCCGTAGCCCAGGACGTGGCGGGTGTTGGCTTCGTACTGTGTTAGGTTCAGCTGGCGGGTGGGTGGATCCTCAACCACAGCCCAGCCTGCACACTGTTCTGCAGACGGGTGAGCCGGCTCAGAGCTGCTTGGCCCTGAGGCAGAATGCCACCACGCATGTGACCTTGGGCACACTGCTGCCTCCTTTGCAGAACAGTAAACTCCTACAGGCAGGGGCACCCCTGCTTAGCGCCTGGTCAGTGTTTGTGCTCAGTGGGGCAGTTGAAGTGTGAAAAACAAAAGCAGGGAAAGGATCTGAAGATGAGGACGGGCCCTCAGAGGTTGGCTGAGCCAGGAGCCCCCTGGGACCCACTGCTGCCATCTCTGTCCTCCCAGAGAATCCCCGGAGCCTTTTCTTTCCTGTGTCGGTCTCACCTCATCTGTTACCCAGTTCTGTTACTCTTCCTTTAAAAAGGACTCTTTCTGTTTATCCCAAATGGCTAGTCTACATCAGGGGGTTTCAGTGTTGAAGGATTTGTTGTCATCTACCTTCCTCCTTTAACCACTTTTATTAGTTGTCACCATAAACATGTATTTCTTTTGTAATATTTTAAATTTAATCCCTTTTTAAGAGTCTCTTCTGTCCAGAGCCCCTGTCCCCTGCTCCCCACCCAGGTCTGGCCAGTCCCTCATGGTACTGCCCTGGGCCATGGCCCCACTGCACCCAGCCTGCACCCTCCTGCTCTCTCCATCATCACCCTCCCCCCCAAGGCTAGAGCTACAGTAGCCTCCCCTCTCCTGCTGTGCCAAGGGCTCCCTCCTCTGGCCTTTCCTGCTTGGCTGCCTCAAGCTTCCCGACTCAGCTCTGGCATCTCCTCCCCCAGGAAGCATTTCCGACTCCCCCGGGCCGGTTGGGACCCCACCACACCCTCATGGCTCCCTGTAGGCCCAGAGCCATTTGCCTGTCCAGTGAGGTGTCCTTTGTCTTCATCAGATGATGCACCCTCTGAGGGGCCAGGACCCGCATGGTGGGCATGCAGGTGGTGCATCATAAGTGTTGTGGAGTGAATGAATGCACTCAAACCTCCTGACCTCCAGGCCCCATTCACCCAGTTCCTCTAGCCACACCTGCCGCCTGTGTGGGGCTCGCTCTGTCCTCAGCGCCTGGAACGCAGAGGCACCCTTCATTTCCCAACTCCTGCCCGCCCTTTGCCTGCTCGTTCTGATTCCCACTGCACGTTTTACCCCTTCAGTGACTCCAGTCACTGGGTAAGACTTACCCACCTTTCTATTTGTAAAACACCCTTTTCCACTTAAAATCCTCACTACACCAGTTTGTGACTTAATAAAATTAACTGTTTCCTGTGTGTTGCCTTTGAATCTGGCGGAGCCTGCTCGGCTCCCTGGAGATGCTCAGGGAACCCATGTTAAAGTTAATTGGTCCTTCAGCGACACTCAGGATTCCAAGTCCCAAACTGAAGCTCAGCTCGGAGGTGTGGCCCCATCCCCCGGTCCGGTCACATGTGTGCCCACCCCGGGGCCGCATGAACACAGGCAGCTGGGATTTCCACGGCCTCCAGTCTGCCCTACCTCAGGTGGAAGGACTGACCACTGGTGGCAGGGGAGCAGCGACTATGATTTCTCAGGGAGGAATAGCCAGAGCAGAACACAAAACAGCCAGTGGAGATTCGCTGTCAGCATTGTGAGGTGTGTTGGGGATAACAGCCGTTTGCACTATTATTTTAAAACAGGTGGGTCAAATGGGCTAAAGACGGTTGTGCAGTCAGCATCACCCAAGTTAAGAAAGAAATGCAGGCTAGAAGCGGGAATGACAGTGGAAATGAGGGCAACAAGAAGCAAGCCAGCAAGCATTCATTAGGCACCCACTACATACAGTCTTCCCAGGCTTCACCAGCACCATGCAGAGCAGATGGTAGTGTCGCTGATGTGGACCCTTTCCCAGGTGAGAGGCATGTTCTGAAGGACCAGCTGTTAGCGCCCAGCCTCACTGAGAGTTTTTTAAATTTTATCTTTCAATCCAGAATTTGTACTGATGTGTTTATCATTGTGCAAGGGCTGCATGGGAGAAAGGGCAGCCACACCTTGGTCCTTGAGTTGCAAGGTTGCAAGGTGGGTAGACAGAGGCAGGAGGGGGCCGGGCTTTGGTAGGGGAGCCTAAAGCCTCGCAGGGCCTGTGGGGCAAGAGCTCACCCAGAAATTAAGGACACTGAGGAGAAGGAGGGGGATAAGTCTCAGTCAGTGCAGGGATTAGCATCAGCTCAGGGGCCTGAGGGATAACCTCTGGAGATCGGGGCTGAGAACGCAGGCGATGGGATTACACAAACAACAGCACGATGGGACAGGAAAAGGGCTCAGGGTTGGAAAGGGGAAGGTGCAGTAAGTACAGCATGTTCAGAACATTTCCCTCTCAGAGGGTGGAGATGTGGGCTCTGGGGACAGAGTGTCGGTCTCTTTCTCAGTCTCGGTCGGACTGAGAAAGAGAACAGGATGTTTGCTGGCTTAGGAAAAGCTCCAGGGAGGGGCTTGGGAGAGGGGGCAGGGGTGGGGGTGGGGCTCCAGGCAGCAGAGCTGTGCCCAACCGCACCATCCCCTCCCTCCCAACCCCCCACCCCCTCCTTACTTGGAAAGAGGAGTGTTAATAAAGCCAGAGGACTGTCGCTAACCCACCGAAAGATGGTCTTGTCACTTGAAAAGCTGTGAGAACGTTAAATTGATGGAGGGGAATAGATGGATAGCTGCTACCAGGAAGCTGTTCAAATTTGCCCTGCATGGTACAGGTCAGAGCCAATGGCCCAGACAGTTTAAAATCCCCATGAAAGGCTCTCCCATTGAACTTTTGACCAGTAAGCACCTGCAGATGGGCCCAAGCAGAGAGATGTGCTAGAACAGGCAGAGGAAGGAAAGAGGCATGGGGGTACTGAGGGCAGCTGGCACCGTGAGGCCCCCAGGAAGCACCATGGTGAGGACAGGGCCACCTGAGCTTCAGGGAGTGGAATCTGCTCGCTCTGAGGGAGACCGGCTTTGCCAAAATGAACAGGATAGACCTGAAGACGTATGGCCTCAGTCTTCACGTTAGAGTTTGAGATGTGAAATTTGAAACAGCTGTAGATAAATGAATTAAAGTGGGAATGTGGAGAAAATAGTGATGCAGGAAGGTAAGCACAGAATTTATAATCTCATAGTTGATACCACATTTGCCTTCTGTGAATTTGATTCTACAGTAAAAAGGGTGTGTGTGTGTGTACATGCACATGTGTGTATGTGTGCACGATGCATGTGCATGCACACACTGGAGCCGTGGAGGACATAGAGCCCCTGGGACAAAGGAGAGATGGTTCCTCGTCCACCCCCCGCCCCCCACCCTCTGCTTGCACTTCCTCCCTTGGGGAGAGAAACAGGTGCCCACCAGCCCTGCCCCACATCCTGCCCACTCCCAGGATACCAGTGCCATATCCACTAGAGATGGACCCTCATCCAGGAGCAGACTCACCAAACATGGGCAGATCCAGAGTTGAATGGCTCCTCTCCAGCCAGCAGGCCCTGGGAAAGAAGGGGTGGACCCCCATCCAAGGGAGCAGGGGTTGCAGTTCTCCAGGAAGCACTGGGTGACCAGGGGAGGGCCGGGAGTGTGCCATGTCCCTATGCCCCTGTGGCACACAGCCTGCCTTGCACGCTGTCTGCACAGGCTCCAGGCTCCCACCAGCCCTTTGCATGAATATCACTACAAAGCAGTTACACACTCAGCATCTGCAGCCAAGTTCAGTGGTAACTTTACAAATTCCACCACTTACTTCTTTAAGCAGAAGCCTGGGGATGAGAGGGAGAACGAGGTGTTTGTCCAGGATGCTTGGGTCTAGCGGCTGGGCTTCTGCCCCATCGGTCCCCCAGCCTCAGTTCCTGTCCCAGCCCAGCCTAGCCTAGCATACCAGTTTGTTTAAGACTCTCTTGTGCCATCAGGCCCTCATCCCTAAGTCCCTAAGGGTTTAGGACTCATCCCTAAACCCCATTCCAGGTGAGGCTTCATCTGCCCCTATTGCCTCCCTCCCGTCACCCCCCTGCCTCTCGCTGGGATCCACCACTGCCAGAGCCCTCCTCACCTCTCAGTTTCCCCAGTGAGCCTGTGCGGCCCCTCTTGCCTGGGCTCCAGCAGATGCCTGGGCTCCAGCCTCCTGTGCCAGCTCATCTCAGAAGTCTGGGACCCCTCTTGGATTTGTCCCACTTTGCTGAACTTCACCTCTAACAAGTAACCAAGATCAGTGTGTGTTTCTCTTTAATCACCTCATGGGCTGTAACTCCTCTCCTTGGCCTCTTTGACCTCCCGCCCAAAGCTCTCACCCCTTGTTGAGGACAGCGTGTGGGCCCCAAGCTGACCACCCTGCCCTCATTGCCAGATGAGTCTTTTCAAATATCCCAGTAGTGCATCACCAGCACGGGTCCTTTTGAGGTCAGTCTTTGTTGTTGGATCTGATGTACAGGCCCAGCTCTGTGGGACATGGGATGAGCATGTCGTGGGGTGTTCCTGCCTCAGAGACCTCGCCGGCCCTGCTGACTCGGATCTTTTCCTCCGACATCACTGGGCCCTTTCCTCCCCTGTGTTCTTCCCCTTGCCTGGAACACTTCTAAACCCGATGCCCTCTCCTTCCCTCCAAGCCATGCCTATTAGCTTTTTTTTTTTTTTTTTAATATGAAATCTATTGTCAAATTGGTTTCCATACAACACCCAGTGCTCATCCCAACCAGTGCCCTCCTCAGTGCCCATCACCTACCCTACCCTCCCTCCCTCCCCCATCAACTCTCAGTTTATTCTCAGTATTTAAGAGTCGCTTATGGTTTGCCACCCTCCCTAACTTTTTTTTTCCCCCTTCGAGTCTCCTAAGTACAGCAGTCATGGCCTTCAAACATTTTGTTCACTTATCCCATAAAAGAACTTTGGAAAAAAGTAATCCTTTGAACATTTAAGGTTGAGAAGTGAGCTACTAAGTTTAAATACAATTATTTTTATAAATATGAGGTTAAAAAATAAACATTTTGTAAGATGGAAGATGACCAATTACTAGGAATAAATATTTGGTGACATGATTTTAACCAATTCATTAAATAAGGCATACCAAATCCGAAAGTCATTGTGCAAAACTTTTACTCATGGGCCTTAGCCAGTGTATCTTGAAAATGTTTTAGTTCTGGAAAAATCCCAATTACGTTTAAGAAATTACATGAGGCACGAATACACTAGCGGATCTTCACCCTCAGGGGGGCCAGGAGGTGTCAGGGCCCCTTGCTGAGGGCAGGTGAGGGGGCTGTGCTTTCCTTCTGTGAGGTGGGGAAGGGTGTTGTGAATTCAGTCATGTTCTTAGACAGTGTTGGAAAATACAGATATTGAGGACCTGGAAACGGATTCCCTCAGAACTGCCAGCTTGCTCCTTGGAAAGTGAATCTGTGTACCCCACACCAGAGACCACCACTGCAGAGGATGTGATTCCTCCCCTTCAAGAGTTCAGGGCAGGCCCCAGGGGGCTAGAACCCCAGAAGGATATGGTTGTTAGTGAAGAAAGGAACTTCCGTGTGTGCAGGGGAGGGCGTAGGTCAGCTTCCCCAAAGGCCCACTTCTGACAGAGTTCCTGACTGTCCCCTGTCACTATACCCCCAGCTCACACACCTTCTGTTTCACAGCGGGTATGTTAGGCTCTCACACACAAACACACACACACCCCATGCTGTGTATTCTCAGGGTCGGCCATGCCTCCCCCTTACTTGCTGAGCTCTGTGCTGTGCCCTGTTCACATAATAGTTGGCCCAACACTGAGTACAGAACTCGGTCATGCTTCCAGGTAGTAAGCTTTTCCTGGCTCCTGGGGGTGGCTGGCTCTTCCATGTGAGGGTTTCTTTTCCTTTTTTTAAAAATCTAAATCTTAGTTAACATACAATGAAATATTGGTTTCAGGTGATTCATCACTTACAACACCCAGTGCTCATCACAAGTGCCCTCCTTAGTACCCGTCACCCATCTAGCCCACCTCCCACCTCCCTCCCTCCATCAACCCACAGTGTGTTCTCTATCGTTAAGAGTCTCTTGTGATTTATTTCCCTCTCTCCTCTTTTTCCCCCCTTTCCCATGTGTTCATCTGTTTTGTTTCTTAAATTCCACATATAAGTGAAATCATATGCTATTTATCTTTCTCTGACTGACTTATTTCCCTTAGCATAATACACCTAGTTCCATCCACATCATTGCAAATGGCAAGATTTCATTCTTTTTGATGGCTGAGTAATATTCCATTGTATATATACCACACCTTCTTTATCCATTCATCAGTCAGTGGACATTTGGGCTCTCTCCATAGTTTGGCTATTGTTGATAATACTGCTATAAACATTGGGGTGCCTATGTCCCTTCGAATCTGTATTTTTGTATCCTTCGGGTAAATACCTAATACTGCAATTGCTGGATCATAGGGTAGTTCTATTTTTAGTTTTTTGAGGAACCTCCATACTGTTCTTCAGAATGGCCACACCAGTTTTCATTCCCACCAACAGTGCAAGAGGGTTCCCCTTTCTCATCCTCACAAACACCTATTATTTCTTGTGTTGTTGATTCTAGCCATTCTGACAGATATGAGGTGGTATTTCATTGTGGTTTTGGTTTGTATTTCCCTGGTGATGCATCTTTTCATTTGTCTGTTAGCCATCTGGATGTCTTCTTTGGAAAAGTATCTATGTCTTCTGCCCATTTCTTAAACTGAGTTATTTGTTTTTTGGGTGTTGAGTTTGGTAAGTTCCTTATAGATATTTGATACTAACTCTTTATCTGATATGTCATTTACAAATATCTTTTCTCATTCCATAGGCTGCCTTTTAGTTCTGTTGATTGTTTCCTTTGCTGTGCAGAGGCTTCTTATCTTGATGACATCCCAATAGTTCATTTTTACTTTTGTTTCCCTTGACTCTGGCGACGTGTCTAGTAAGAAGTTGCTGTGGCCAAGGTCAAAGAGATTGCTGCCTGTGTTCTCCTCTAGGATTTTGATGGTTTCTGGTCTCACATTTAGGTCTTTCATTCATTTTGAATTTTTTGTGTGTGTATGGTGTAAGAAAGTGGTCCAATCTCATTCTGCATGTTGCTGTCCAGTTTCCTTTTTTTTTTTTAATTTTATTTTAATGTTTATTTTTGAGAGACCGAGAGTGAACTGGGGAGGAGCAAAGAGAGAGGGAGACACAGAATCCGAACCAGGCTCCAGGCTCTGAGCTGTCAGCACAGAGCCAGACACAGGGCTCAAACTCACAAACCTCAAGATCATGACCGGAGCGAAATCAGATGCTTAACCAACTGAGCCACCTAGGTGCCCCAACTGTCCAGTTTTCCTAACACCATTTGTTGAAGAGATTGTCTTTTTTCTATTGGATGATCTTTCCTGCTTCATCAAAGATTAATTGACCATCTAGCTGCGGGTTCATTTCTGGGTTCTCTATTCTGTTCTGTTGATGTGTGTGTCTGTTTTTGTGCCAGTATCATACTGCCTTGATGATTACAGCTTTGTAATAACAGCTTGAAGTCCAGAATCCACGTGAGGGTGTTCATTCTAGGTTGGCCCAAACCACGTCAGGGTGAAGCCCCTTCCCCAGCAATGCTGCCCAGCAGATAATTACACGTCAGGAGCTGTTCCCTTCCTGAGGGCACAGGAAGAGCATGAGAGGGAGGGACTCACTTGGACCCTTGGAGATAAGCTGCTCCTCCCCCAGGGTGACACCCTGCTGGCTTTTTATTTTTAAGGGCAACTTTATTGAAATATAATTCACTTGCCATACAACTCACCCATTTATAGTGTACAATGCAGGGGGTTTTACTACAGTTTTGCGCTGTCACCAGTCAACCCCTGTTGACTTTTAACCCTGCTGCCAAATGCAAGGATTAATTAATTTAAAAAGAAGAGCTCATATGATGAAGGTAACCAAAAATGGAGTCATCCGGTGAGAACAGTCTATAGGAATCCATGTCGTGCTGGCTGTACCTTTTAGACCCTCGGCCCATGTACTTTCACCCCACCTGACTGAACCATGTGTCACCTGTTAGTCACTGTCCCAGGTCTGCGCAGGGGCGGCGGGCAGGACATCGGCAGCCTCCGGAGGCTGGACAATGGCCGTCGCTCACCGGCCTTTGCTCTCTCTCTGCAGGTGTTCCACTGTGTCCACTTTGAGTGTCCAGAGCAGCAGAGCAGCCAGAAGGAGGACAACAGTGAGGAGTCGGGGACGGGGGACCCCAGCCTGGTGGGGCCGCCGCTCGACCCCCACGCCCTGCAGGCCCCCGGTGGCAGCTCACTGCCTTCCAGCCCAGGCTCCGTCTCCCGCTCTCCCAACCGGCAACACCAGTAACCGGGGCACAGATGTGGAGTGATGTGGGTGGGCCCCAGGGGCAGCGGCAAGAACCGGTGTCCTCCCAGGAGGGATCTCTGTGGACTGCCCCTCTCCCCCTCCGGGGAGGAGCAGACCTGGCTGCAAAAATGGACACAGAACAGGCTTTCTCCCAAGGACAGAAAGGGGCTGCTTTGTTCTCCTCAATTTGTTCAAATCAGGCTGGTCTCCAGGGGGAGAAAATGGGTCTTCAATCTTCATCAAGCCCACCATTAACACCCTACCTCTCTAATCTAACCCGGGCAAAGGGGACAGGAGGAAGCGGTAGACAGGCCCGTGTCAGAATACAGAAATGGCCCGCCAGCACTCAAGCGGAGGAGAATATGTTAGGCCTTTATTACCTGGAGGCTCCCTGTAGGAAATGGGTTTCCGTAGAGTGTTTACTTTCATGGAACACATCGCCCTGGCAACTAAATGATTTTTTATTTCTTAGTTAGCTTCCATTTGCTGAATCATAGGTGTTCCAGTTCTTTTTGAAACGCTCAAACAGCAAATCACTTGTTTTAATCCCTTTTGATGCTGTAATTTTCTTTCCTTGGTTTTGAACGGTTAAGCCTGGGGTGGAGCAGAGATACTGTGCACACGGCCTGCACGAGGCTGAGATTCGGCTCATCATGGCACCCGGTCTGACCAGGAAAATCCTTTGAGGAAGTTCAAGAAAACACACAGCAAATCAGTGCGAGGACACTGGAGTTAATGGTCACTCGAGTTCCTGAGTGACTCGCCTGTCATTCCTGAAATGTACCTCGCCTCTAAGCTTGGGAGGCTGACAAGGAACTAGTTCTTATGCCACCCGCTAATTTAATGTTCACACGTATGTAAATGTATATATATATAAGTCTGTAGCGGCTTCCAGTTGGGTGGAACCCTCCCTCCAGTCACCACAGGTTAGCTGAGCCTGGGGGAGGGCAGCCCTCCTGCCCGTCGGTGTCTGGAACACAAAACTGGGCCTTTGCAGTTCGGGGGTTGCTGTGTTTCACCCCCAGACCACACGATTCAACTGGGGATTGGAAGAAAAAGCCGTTCCAAGAAGCTTTTCTCCTCATCCTCCTCGAGACCATCTTCTCTGACTGCCGTCGCTTCATCTGGCTCTGTCATGTCTCTCACTTAGTAATTTCCAGTCTAGCACTAACTACCCCGTGGAACTTGATCAGACTGCCTTTTGATTTTCACTCCTCTCCGGAGCTCACCCGAGGGCTCTGTCACACTCAACTCCACGGGAAGCTCAGTCAGGCTGGGCACCGTGGTCCTCTGGTCCCCCAGATGCACACCCAGGTCCTCTGCACACCCTGTGACCCCACTTGGAGGAAGATGGGCTTTCATGGGGGCTCTTCTCTGGTGTCTGAAAGATATCGGTTGTGGGCGTACACAGAACCACTGGCCCAACTAACTAAATGCTTTCCCCAGTATACCTTCGTTTTGAGTGATCTATTGACATGGGAACAGGGGGTCATCAAACCACATGATTAAACAGTTAAGTTAGGTGGGCTTTCTGTTTGAACATTGGCGGGAAGGAGAAACCATGGGGCCAGCGTCCCTGCTTGTGCCACAGGGGGCTCCAGGTCCCCCTCTGCCCTCAGCCCATGCATGTGACCCCTTCCCCACTGTGTGGGGTGAACGGCACCCCTGAGGGGTGCCAGGCAGCTCGCGAGGGGAGGGAGGCTCCTGGAACAGATGGCAGTGCCTCCTGCTTGCCGTGGGTGGCTGCCCTCTGTGACTTGGCCGCTGCCTTTGTCAGCATTCAGCACGTGGTTGCCAATTAGCCTGGAGAATTCCTGTCCACTCGGCACTTCCTTCAGCAGTGCAGTCCTGCCCAGCGAGAACAGAGGAGCCCCATAAGTCAGCAAGGGCTGAGTTCCGATGTTTGGAAAGTATCCATTCAGAGGGTTCCTTCTCAACTTTGAAGTCTCCTGTCCAGAGAGGAGTCCCTGGGCTCAGGGGCTGGCACTGCTGACCTGGGAAGAGGGGAGCGGGCTGACGAGGACCTGGAAGGTTCCAACCCTCTATGTCCAGACCGTGCAGCCCCACTGCCCCACGCGGTACATGTCGCCATCCCAGGCACAGGTAACCAAGCTGGTCTGGCAGCTCACCGTCCCGTCCGAAAAGGCACAGACCATGAGGCTTTAGCACCAGACCCACATCTGGGCCTTGCCCAGCCAGCGGCTTGCTGTCTCCTCCTCTCTCCCACAGATTTCCATCAGTGTTCCCACCTTCCACACGTCGCTATGAGGTCTTGAGAGAATGGACTTTGATCCAGTAAGGGAAGAAGGGGAAGATGAAGCCATGCCGATCACACACGACAGTGGGGGGGGAGGCGTGGGGTGGTTCTGAAGGCATCTCCGCAAGCCATCAGCTGGCCATGCCGTCTCCCGGTGCTGACTGGAGGCCTTGCCTGCAGGGAAGCCTTCTCGGGACCCCAGGCAGACACCGACAGAGCTCAGAAGCTGCTCTGGTCTACCTCCCGTTACCAGGCCAGTGGGCTCCATCTCCCGTGATGGGCCTTCTGATCCGGGAGCAGGGAGGGGCTCCTTCTGCTGGCTGGGCCAGGGCCTTCTGGATGGGGCCTGCAGAGCCCGGTGGAGGTGTGTGGCACCAAACAGATGCCGGGTGAAGCACAGATCTCCGGGGAATGAGGGGTGAGTGGGCAGCCGAGAAGAGGTCCTCAGTTGACTGGCATTCAGGGCCCTGGCTGGCCCTGCGGGGGGACTTCTCCCTGCAGCCAACTAGACCAAAATGGCCCGAAGCTTAAACAGACTAAGGGAGCTGAATGGGAGAGCAGATAAGACAGCCTGGCACACAGCTGGAAGGATTCCCAGGTGCCCACAGAGTCCTCAACCCAACAGGCGGTGGAGGCTAACTCCGCCGTGAAGTGTGAGGAGGGAAACGGCCCAGCGATGAGGGGGCCAGGGCCGATGAGGGGCTGTGGCTCCCCCACCCCTGTGAGGATGCAGCCCTGGTGGTGTTTGGTTTGAGGAGAGGCCTGGTGAGGCCTGGCCCCCAGGGGAGACAGACAGAGGGGTGCTTGTGGCCCCTGGCCCTTTACTGGGATGCTTCTCAGTTAGAAACTGTGCAACCACTGCCCAGGTCAGGAAACAGAACACTGCCAGAACCCCTTGCTCGTCATTTTAGATCATGTTTTTCAGGAGAGTAAAAAACAAACCGCACTGGGGCTTTGGCGGGGGATGGCCTTCACCTTCTGGTGGCTCCTGGGAGGGCCAGCCGGGGTGACAGCAGGCCAGGCGGGGCGTGTCCCAGTGGGGCTGGCGGCCTGGTCAAGGCAGTCTGAAAGGTGAGGTTGCTGCTGAGCACTTGGGACCCGAACCAGCTGTAATAGTAGGACACGTGCGCACACCCACCCAGACACAGATGCTTGTTTTCTCATGGTCTCAGTGCTTTTTCTGGTTTTCTTCTTCTGATTTTAGTTAGAACCATGAGCCGTGATGAATGTGGGACTCTTCTCAATTGCTCTTTAAATTGTCACTTTTTAAATCTTATTAAATGAAGTGTCGATTCCTGACAAATACATTAAAAGTGTTTTATTCCTAGAAGAGTTGGGAAAAGAAATTATTTTCAGCAAGAGTGGGATGTGTTTGTTAGACTGATTCCTTGGCCAAAAAAAAAAAAAAGAGTTCTCAATTGTGCAAAAAATTGCTCTGTAGTTATACTGTCACCCCAATTGTCAAATCGCTGTGCAGATGGATCTGAACCATCCACTTCACCTTTTTTTTTTTTTTTAGAAGATAACAAAATTGTAATCACTTATTCTTTCTAGATAGAGACTTGGAAAAGAAAACAAGGTATCATCTGCAATAAAAAGGAGAGCATGGTGTGTGCCAGGGCCACTGGGTAATAGAGGGAGCATACATGCCCCACCGCAGGCTTCGATCAAGAACCTCCCTTTGGACAGGGAAGAACGGTGTGAAAAGAGGGAAAGAAAATTAAACTTCTCCTTCCAGGAGTTTCTCCTCATTAGCGTTTGCATTTTGGTGTTACCTTTTAATCCTGCCTTCTGTGCAGGTGGCCGGTTCCTCTGGATGCTGCGAGGTCAGGGTGGCCGTCGCTGGTGATGGCTGCGGCGGGCGTAGGCCATGCTCCATTTATTTTTGCGGCCACAGCCATCGATTCTGTGTGTTTGTCCTGACAACAGCTCCAGCAGGAGTTCAGTGCTCATTAGTGGCCCTAGGAATTTAAAATGCAGCTCATGGTTCTGTACCACCGTGGGTTTTATTATTATAATATTAAATTAGAAGTCATCCCAGTGCCTGGTGTTTGCTCAGGAGTTTCTGGAAAAGGAGAAGGGAATGGTTTACACACCATGCAGGACAACTGGGACTCTTTCTCCTCCTGGAAGGTGACTGGTCACCCCCAATTACTGAACAGGATTCTAGAAGCCCCAGTGGTAGGAGAGCATACATGGAGAAGGGTTGGGTTGGAGGATAGGACCAGCTTCCCATATGCCTCGGCCTGACCCCTGTGCAGTGTCGTGGGAAAGGACATGGTGATTCTGCTGGTTTCCATCAGACTGGCTGGCAGGGCCCTGTGCCTCCTGCCTCTGCAGACAGGGTCTGTTCAGATGACTGTGAGCTCCCCCACCACACACCCCCACATCCCTTAGGCAGGACTTCCTGCCGGAAGGATTCGGGCAGAACCTGTCTCCGTGGCAGGAGTGTGGAACAAGTATAGAAGAGCTCCCCCGCCCACCCCAACAACACACACTTTTTGAATATCACTGGTCTCTTAAATGGTTAAAAAACATTAAAGGGGCACCCGGGTGGCTCAGTGGGTTGAGCATCCGCCTCTGCGCAGAGCATGGAGCCTGCTTGGGATTTTCTCTCCCTCCACCCTCTCTCGGCTCGCGTGCTCTAATTACAAAAAATATATCAGTAAAGTAACAATGCTCATGGAATAACATTCCAACCTAACAGTAGGGACAAAGGTGCCCTCCCTCTCATCTGGCTCAGAGTCACCCTTGACCTGAGCCAGGTCATTCGTGTCCTCTGTGATTGACTCACTGAGGGGTGGTAGTGCCCCCTGCCCCACCCCCAGTCATCCTTCCCCATACCCTGGCCTCTCCCAGACAGAAGCCAGGCTATGAAGGGGCCCTCCTGGACCATCAGGTTAGTTTCTTCTTTTTTTTTTAAAAAGAACTGAAATATTCCCCCAAGGGGCCTCATGGCCTAAAGATTCACAATCATCCACCTATAATTTATAATGAACATCTAGAGCATTTACCATTTGCATCCTGAGTATTTATAGCCCTGAGAGGGGGGAGCAGGGGGAGGCAGAGGAGGCAGCAGCCTACACCTGTCTCCGCTTTTGTCTCCTGCTCAGCTGTCACTGGCTGTCACTGGGCTGGGACAGCTGAAGAATGCCAACTTTGAGAACCTGCGGAGAGCAGCTCCATCCCATCTAGAGGTGGGAGGGAGGCCTCAGCTCTGTACAGAATGAGGGTGGGGCAGCGCTACCCCGAACAGCAGGTCTGAGAGGCTTTTAGGATAGGCATCTGGGCTCTGGGGCTTGGGTTTCCATGGATGCCCTGGGAACACTGGCAACGCTTCTGTCCACCCATCCATCACCAAATAGTCCCATCCTGTCACATCAGCCCCGGGGTTTGTGGCCCAAGACAGGGCACCTGACCCAGACGGACACACACATCGCTGGGGTGGGTGGCCTCTGCTTGCTGTCCAGGGGGCAGGGGCAGGCTGGTCCTCCCATGGCTGCTTCCAGCCCCGGGGTCAGGGTTAGTCCCCATCCACATCTCCTTCCACTGGGGCCTGATGGTGCTCCCTCCGAGACCTGTCCCAAGCAGTCGGGTCTCGCTTTCAGCAGCCCACACCCCCATCCACGGTGCCACGCACTGACCGTGAGATCTGAGAAGCTTATAGGCAAGGACAGCAGGGCACAGAGCCTACTGACCACAGCCCTGGGGTGCCGCCTCTCCTGGACTCACTCCCCTGGAGGGCAGCTCAGCTCTCGGGGCTCCCTTCCAGAGTGACCTTCTGGGAGGCAGTGCCCACTCTGAGGAACAGAAACCTCCCCCAAAACTAAGGTCCTGAGGCCACCCCAGCCCAGCACCTGGAAAGGCCAGAGGTGCGGTGGGCCTGGGGCTCAGCTTCCAGGGGACTGTGGAGAGGGTGATGTTCCGGGGCTGGCATGCGGCTTGACCTCTGAGCTACTCTTGCCAAACTTGTGTATACCCTGAATTTACCAGACACCATGACCCTCCACCCGCTTCGGGTTTCTGGGCTGCAGAGTTTGGTGGGCGCTGCCCCCACCCCCCTTCCCAGGCCTCCGGGATGTGGGGGGCTCATGCTGGACCCGGGGTGGGAACAGCCCTTCTCAGCCATCTATGGAGGACTCCAGGAGCTCCGTCCAAAGTTCTAAAAAAGCCCAAAGGGCAGTTTGCTGTTTAGAATAAGCATTAATTTGTGAACAGGATGCAGCCTCTTCCTCATTTTGCAGAGCAACCTAAGTTAGCCAATATACCAAATGTATGAGTTCAAAACACCCGGAAGGTCCTGTCTGTGAGCCTGCTGCTGTGCGTTTCCTCTTAAAAATAAAGTGACGGCTGCCTGTGTCTGTCTTCCCTCGTCCCTCTCCCCTCAGCGCCTCTGCCAGCCCCAGGGCCCCCCCTTGTTTTCCATGCCTCTGGGAGGGAGGGGACAGACATCTCCGGAGTCAGCCGAGTCAGCGCTGTCCGCTTGGGTGGGGCCCCTACATGCAGTTCCAGGACTCGCCCTGTGACCACACTCCCTGGAGCTTTCTCTGAGCAAGGACGGCCCGGGAAACCCTTTCCAGGCCCCTGTGAGCCCTCTCAGCCCCTGCAGTGCCTGTTCCATGCCAGTTCTGGTGGAGAGAAAATTCCATCACCTTGAGCCCAGGCCCGGTTCCCTCGTCGTTTCTGCGGCCCTGGTCAGTCCGGCTGCCATCCTTTTCTCTCTTCTCCTGTACGACCGACTCACAGGTGCTCCCCTGTGGGTGTCTCGACCCTCAGCTCGCTCTCACTCAGCGCCTTGTCCTTGCATGTGGCCCCCGCATGACGCCTGCAAGTGAGGGTGACGTTCCTGCAGCTCCGTTGCTGCCTGCCTGGCCTAACTCCACGCGCCTGGGGGCGGGGCCTAGACTCCATGCGTGGGGACCCGGCGAGACTCGAGACTCCACGTGCGGAGGCAGGGCTAAGACTCCATGCACCTGGGAGCCCTGATGCCAAGCGCCAAAGGGCGGGGCCCTCACTCCACGTGCCAGGGGGCGGGGCCTAGACTCCACACGCTGGGGCGGGGGTGTGACTCCAAGCGCCAGAGGACCTAACTCCACAGGAGGCAGTGGGCCCTGACTCCATGCGTGGAGGCGGAGTCCTGACTCCACGTGCAGAACGCAAGCCTGCACTTGGCCACGTCTCACCTTGGGCTCACACTGAGCCCTTTTCACTTGAATCGGGCAGCTGTGCTATACTGCTAACGTAGTTTCTTTTCTGAACCTAAACTCAGGACTTGACATTTCTCTTTGCCAACTTCCATCCAGTGGTTTTAGCTGAGCACTGGAACTTACTGTCAAGACCATTTTTAAACTTGATTTAGGCACCATCATGTGAGTGAACCCTCCTAGTTTTTGATCGTCTAGCACTGACAGCATTTCCAACAATCCCTTGATGTACTGAACAAGACAAACCCCCCCAGAGAGCATTGGGGTTCACCAAGCAGCTGCTCCCCCAGTCCCCTCAGCCTGTGAACACCACCAAGCTCAAGTCGTTTTTGTTTTTTTGTTTTTTCCCGTGGTAACAGATATAAGGGATTTAATTCTATCATCCCAAACCAGACTTTCTCCTTTGATTCCAAACAGTTTCATTTCTCTCCTTAAAATGCATCAGGGAGGGGCACCTGGGTGGCTCAGTCGGTTGGGCGTCTGACTTCGGCTCAGGTCATGATCTCGAGGTCCGTGAGTTCGAGCCCCGCGTCCTGCTCTGTGCTGACAGCTCAGAGCCTGGAGCCCGTTTCAGAGTCTGTGTCTCCCTCTCTCTCTGACCTTCCCCCATTCATGCTCTGTCTCAAAAATGAATAAACGTTAAAAAAAAAAAAATGCATCAGGGAAGGTTCACTTATGACATGCAAGGTGAACAAAGGACAATCAGAAATTCACCAACTTTAGAAAGTGTAGGTAGTCTCCGGCAAAGGCAAGTGCAAAGGACCTAGGCCAACAAAGAGCATTTCCAATAAATAAATTTTTCCTAACACCATATAGAAAAACACTTAACAGGAAATGACAGGGAAAACAATTTAGTAGGAACCAGAGTGCTTAAACAATCTTTTTAAGTAATAGGCTTCAAAAGGAAGTTCTTTATCCTTAAAACATAGCTATTTAAGACCTGATACAGGGCTGCCTGGGTGGCTCAGTCAATTGAGCATCTGACTTCCGCTCAGGTCATGATCTCACAGTTTGTGAGTTCGAGCCCCGAGCCGCACATCGGGCTCTGTGCTGACAGCTCAGAGCCTGGAGCCTGCTTCGGATAATGTGTCTCCTCCTCTCTCTGCCCCTTCCCCACTCATGCTCTGTCTCTGTCTCTCAAAAATAAATGTTAAAAAAAGAAAAAAAGACCTGATACAATTACAAGTACTCAACTTTCCGTGCTTAAATGCAATCGCAACAGATAAACTTTCATCTGTTTTTTAAAATTCTTTTTTCTTAGTGATTTAGAGGGACTATTTTCAAACTACGATTAAATATTTTGTAAGTACTATCTGGCAGTTCCTAATAGAGTATATTGTACAATAAACCACTTCACATCTTTCAGCAAAAAAACCCCCACCACATATTTTTTTTAACGTTTATTTTTGAGACAGTGACAGAGCACGAGCAGGGGAGGGCAGAGAGAGAGGGAGACACAGAATCCAAAGCAGGCTCCAGGCTCTGAGCTGTCAGCACAGAGCCTGACTCGGGGCTCAAACTCTTGGACTGCAAGATCATGACCTGAGCCAAAGTCAGATGCTTAACTGAGTCATCCAGGTGCCTCAAAACCCACAAAATTTGAATAAAGCCATCACCCAATGAATTTGGACACAGTTAAAGTTTGCTTTAAATACTTCTTCGGGGGAGAAGATACCAAGCTGGTACTCAATTAAAAGAAACATTTTTACAGTCTTGAGAAGTCTTTTATTTTTTTTTTTACATTTATCATGCTATGAATTCATAGGGAATGGGTTCCCAGCTCAGGCTCCTTTCCACTGGTTCTCACAAAGTGTGCTTCTCTGGGTGGCGCAGGCTGGTGCTTCAGTTGAACCCAAGTACCTTTCTCCTTGGCTCCCTTCTTTTTCTGATCATTTTCCTTCACGTGCTTCAGGAAGCTGTCTCAGCTCTTTGCTTAACGTGCTCAACATATACATGAATTCTCTTGGCAAGAATCTTGCCCTTGTTTGTTTACAATAATGCCAACAGCATGCTGGGTAACATTGCAGACTCTTCCAGTTTTGCCTGGGTAACATTTGCGGGGCATTCCTTTTTGAACAGTGCCTATTCCCTTGATGTCCACAATATCACCTTTCTTGTAGTTTCGCGTGTATGTTCCTAAAGGAACAACTCCATGTTTTCTAAAAGGCCTAGAGAACATATAGCGAGTACCTCTCCTCTTTCCCTTTGTGTTGGTCATTTTGGTGAATTACTGGAAGATGGCGGTTCCAGCTGAAAGGCAGCTCAGGTCACTTTCTAAGTGCTGGGTATGTAGCAACGATCAAAGAGGACAAAACAGGCCAATGGCCTGCCTTCATGGCACTTACATTCCAGAGGAAGGTGACAGACAAGAGACAACATACACGAGTGTAAATGTGGCTCACGCCTGTGTGCTCATGTGAAGGAGAGGGCTAGAAGTGGTTGCCCAGGTAGAAACCAGAGAAGCTTTCAAAGCCCTGGGGACAAGGGACAAAGACTGAGGCCCAGGGAAGTGGGGGGGGGGAGGGTTCTTTCCAGGAGAAGAGAGAGCAAAAGGGAGGGCCCTGCCTTGCAGCATGGTTGGTGTGGTGGGGACTAGTGAGAGGCAGGGGTGGGACGTGAGGCCCAGTGTGACAGGTCCAGTGGGCAGGGGAGGGCCCCGGGATCCTTAGAGAACATTGGGTTCTTCTCTAAGTCGTGGAGCTGGTGGAAGTTTGTGAGCAGAGGAGGGCCCTGGTCTGACTCACACTTTAACAGGCTCACTGGCTTCCTGACTGGAGAATTCTTGTAGGGATAAGGGACAGAGCAGTAGGGGTGAGGGCTGTTGTAGAAATCTGGGGAGAGGGGGTGCTTTTTGGGCTCGCTGAGCTTCAGGGGCTGGGGCAGGCAGGGTGACAGGATTTGTAGGTGGGTGCGGTGAGAGACGCCACAGAGTCAAGGTAGACTCCAAGTGGGGTGGCCTTCACAGAACCAGGGATGGGGGGAGCCTGCTTGGGACATGCTGGGTTTGTCCAGAGAGAAGGCAAGGAAGCTGAACTTCTCAAGGACCTGCTCAACAAACACAAACCCAACACGCGTTTAAGGAAAACCATACAAACTTTACAAGGTGCTCAAGTTCATACTCATCTGTCTGTGATGGAAAAGGAGCTACTTCTCACTTATCCCTAGTCCTCAAGGTCACAATTTACCTTGGTACATCAGCTCCACAGAAGTTAGGGATAATACTGCTTTAACTCAGTATTGGTTTGCAGGAAATATTCAAGACTGTATTGTTATGGGAACCAGAACATGTCAGGATGGCCCTGTTAATTTCAGTTTAGCTCAGGGTGCTGGGTTTCTGTTTTCTCTGAGAGTGGTGTGGAAAGTCTGTCATGGTTGTACCAGGAAAGAGAGTCGGGTTTTTTCCTAGAAGTTTGAGATGAGTACTAGAAGCAGTCCTCAGACCACAGCACAGATCAATCCCCCGGGAACTTGATAACGTGTCCACGACCACACCTACGACCTACAGGTCTGGACCCCAGGGCTGTCATGGCCCAAGGATCTGCATTCTCAAGCATCCATTGCTACAGTGCTGACAACCCACCCTGGCTTGGAGGAACACTGAACTAGATGTGCGAGCCCCTGGGAACCTGAGCCCCGAGCCAAGGGCTGAGGTGTCAGCTGGGGAGAAAGGTGTCACCACCAGTGTTCAGGTAACTGGGAGGAGATCACCAAGCAGGGAAGAGACGGGTCCTGAGCTGAGCCCTAGAGCTCCCAGTGGATAGAGCCTGAGGAGGTGAGAAGGAGCAGCAAAGGTGCTGAGGGACCAGGAGACCCTGTGTCTGAACACCTGGTGGTGATAGCCCAAGTGAGGGCAGATCGGTGTGTCAAATCCCCTGAGGGTTCAAGAAAAGAAGAGGGCTGAGGACTGATGGAATTTGGGGGTGGGGTGCCCGATTCTGATGGTATCTGGTTCTCTGGGCTTCTTTTCTGGAACTGACCACTTCTGAGACAGTGCCTGAGGCTATGAACTCATGTGTGGGCACCTGGGGTCCCCACTTTCCTTTCTCAATGTTTACCTAATACACTCTTCCTTCATTTCACTAAGGACTGGCATCAGACTTCAAGCACAGCATTTGCCTGCCTCTGACAGTCTTAGTTCTTCTTCCACTGACAATATTTTTCCACCAGTGACCAATGGTTATCTTACAATATCTGCACCCAGGACACACTTGCCCAGGGCTTGTTAGGATGAACCTTTTTGAAGTGGCTACGCATTTTCTGTCCCTTCACCTGTCTGGGACTGCAAAGCTTCCAGTATATTCTACAGGTCTCATCTATTTAAATTTTAAAGATCCTGGACTTTGAATTCAAGATGGCAGACTGCTATTTGGAGTACAATCTGGCTGTCTTGACTAAAATTTAGCGTGTGCAATAAGGTAAAATGAGCACACACTGCCTCCCCCTTCCTCTAAATCACAAGCAATGACCAAAAAGATACAGAGTTTGAAAATAAAAATAACCAGAGTGGAAAACCAGGAGGAGATTTGAGAAACTCAGGAAATGGTGAAAGATCAACAGAGGGATTGCCTAAAACCATGAGCTTGATTTGACCTTGACACACAGAACAAGACACACCACAAACGGAGGGCATTCAGAATGACACACACAGCGAGTCTTCAAGTGGTCATGGCTCTGCTGGCACCGTCTGCATAAAGCATGGGGACAGAAGGGGATGTGCTGGGTCCTCCTGCTGGGGCCCCACCCAGTGTCCAGCAGCTGCTGTTGTTCTGGAGAGAAGCAGCCAGGAACTTAGGCAGACAATCGCCGTCACCTCGCCTCTGCCAGCCAAGAGTGACATTCCATACAACTGGGGAGGGTGACATCAGTGTGTGACAGTCTCCTGGGACAGCACCTGGCTCCAAGTAGGTGTGTCATAGATGCCAGCTGTTGTGATTACCTGTTGGCCTAACGCGGTGGCCTGGTCTGCATTTCTCTTGCTCTAGACATAGTTCTGAGCTGTACTTCATAGGCACATAGTCCCCAGGCCTCAGCTCCCCGATCTGATGCTCTCCTTGGAGACGCCTCTCGGTGCCCTTTGGAAACTTGAACCCAGAGCATCTTGAGCACCTCCTCCTCAGGGGTGTGATCCTCTGGGGGTTGGTGGGCGGGGCCGGGGGCAAACGTTGACCTTGGACAGCCACAAGGGGAAAGCCAAGCAGGAGAACCTGATGGGAACATAGGGGTTTTGGGGGGATAGGGTAACAGACCCTACCTGGGCGGGGCCTCTGGTGAGAACAGGAGACACATGTTGGTCTACGATGCTCCAGACTTGGAGACGGCATGGTTCCACAGAGGCCCTGGCTCTTTTTTTCCTTAGTGGGATTCCGACACAATTTAACGTCACATCCTTTGTAAACTCTTCCCAGTAATATTCTCTGGCCATGAAATCACTTTCCTCTTGCTTTTTAAACCCGTTTGGCTTTGATCCTTGGTTAATGCTGGGCAGGACCTTTCCTGGTCACAACAGGCTCCAACATGACAAATTCCTTTGTCCGGGGGCCCTGGCTCCTCCGTGTTCAGGCCTTCCACCTGGTCAGGTTTACAGGGAGCAGCACCGGTCTTGCATCCTGCATTTCCACACCAGTGATCCACTGCCGGGGAGGCTGGGGGGCTTCTGGGTGCTCTTCCCATGGCCTCAAGGCATCATCAGGTGCAGCAGAGGTAAGTCAATGCCTGGTTCCAGTCAGCCCAGCTGTCAGGAGTAGCCAGGCCACCACGTCCCTCCTGAGTCTGTGTCATCCCTGCCCCGCGGGATCTGGGGCACCTAACCAGCGAGTGCTGTCTCCTGGGCCTGGTTGGCATCTGCAGCATTGTTAAGACGTGTCCTTCTGTTTCCATCAAAGGGCCCACCCCAGCTAGGGTGTGCCACCCCAACAGCCTAAAACCCTGGTGCCATTGGCTCACCTGCTGGGGTTTCCCCACACGGCTGCTCAAGGTTAGCGGTTTGCCCCTGGTCCTGCCCACACCCCTGAGGAGGAGGAGCTCATGGGTGATCTGTTTAGAACCCAACAGATGCCCACAGAAGAAAAGCACACTGCTGTTTGGGGCAGAGTCCGATGTCCTGTGTCACATGCTATTGCTTATCTCCTACAGGCTCCAAAGTTTAAAGGGGAAAAAATGGGAAGACATTTTTGAAGAAATCCACCCAGTACTTTTTTTTTTTTTTTTTTTTTTTTAGATTTTATTTTTAAGTAGTCTCTACATCCAACATGGGGCTCAAACTCACAGCCTCAAGATCAAGTCGCACACTCCACTTACTGCCAGGCAGGTGTCCCCACCCCAGTACCTTTCTAATGAGTTGTTAGCTGGGGTACACCACTTTGAGAATTAGTGTTTTGATGGTTACAAATACACTCACTCTCTGTGCCCTCTTAGAATGGGGCAGGATGACAGCAAAGGAAACAACCAACAAAACTAAAAGGCAACCAACGGAATGGGAAAAGATATTTGCAAATGACATATCGGACAAAGGGCTAGTATCCAAAATCTATAAAGAGCTCACCAAACTCCACACCCGAAAAACAAATAACCCAGTGAAGAAATGGGCAGAAAAGATGAATAGACACTTCTCTAAAGAAGACATCCAGATGGCCAACAGGCACATGAAAAGATGCTCAACGTCGCTCCTTATCAGGGAAATACAAATCAAAACCACACTTAGATATCACCTCACGCCAGTCAGAGTGGCCAAAATGAACAAATCAGGAGACTATAGATGCCGGCGAGGATGTGGAGAAACGGGGACCCTCTTGCACTGTTGGTGGGAATGCAAATTGGTGCAGCCACTCTGGAAAGCAGTGTGGAGGTTCCTCAGAAAATTAAAAATAGACCTACCCTATGACCCAGCAATAGCACTGCTAGGAATTTACCCAAGGGATACAGGAGTACTGATGCATAGGGGCACTTGTACCCCAATGTTTATAGCAGCACTCTCAACAATAGCCAAATTATGGAAAGAGCCGAAATGTCCATCAACTGATGAATGGATAAAGAAATTGTGGTTTATATACACAATGGAATACTACGTGGCAATGAGAAAGAACGAAATATGGCCCTTTGCAGCAACATGGATGGAACTGGAGAGTGTGATGCTAAGTGAAATAAGCCATACAAAGACAGATACCATATGTTTTCACTCTTATGTGGATCCTGAGAAACTTAACAGAAACCCATGGAGGAGGGGAAGGAAAAAAAAAAAAAAAAAAAGAGGTTAGAGTGGGAGAGAGCCAAAGCATAAGAGACTCTTAAAAACTGAGAACAAACTGAGGGTTGATGGGGGGTGGGAGGGAGGGGAGGGTGGGTGATGGGTATTGAGGAGGGCACCTTTTGGGATGAGCACGGGGTGTTGTATGGAAACCAATTTGACAATAAATTTCATATATTGGAAAAAAAAAAAAAAGAATAGGGCAGGATGCTGCTGCGTTTGAGCGGCGGCCTCAATCTAACTGCACCCCAGAACGGCCTCGGGAGCTTTCAACAAACATCTATGACCATGCTTACCTGACACATTCTGGTTGACCTGGTCTTGGATGGATTTGGGCATGGAAATTTTTGTAAAAGCTCCACAGATTATTCTCAAGGACTTCTGTGAGCCCCCAGGGGAGTGTCCAGGATGGAGAAATCTTCCACATTCCCCAGCAAAGGAGCAGGCCAGAGGGGGGGGTCCCTTGGCAGAGAGGCACTTGGGAGAGGCCCAGCTGGACAAGATCTGTGTCCTGCCTCCTGGGGTCAGGGCTACCCCCCCTGCCACTGGGGCTGATCAGGCAAACTTGGGAGGGGATGGTCGGTCATTGTTGAGGAGCTCAGTGAAGGTGCCAGAATCCACTGCTTCATCAGCACCTGCTTGAGTCCATCGTGACGGCTGCCACCACACACTTGTTCCTGGTTACCCTGGGCACCCTGGGGTGCCCTCACCCCTCATCTAACCCCCCCACCAGCTGTCTGGTCCACGGTGCTCCGCTGTCCTTGCTTGGCACTACCACCTCTGATCCCCAGTGCCACCCTCCAAGAACCTGGCTGGCTGAACCCACTTGCCATTGTGATGCCCAGGGGGCTGGGGACTCCCTGCAATTGTCAGACATCACCTGCTCAGCTCACATTACTGCAGACCAACCCTCCCAGGACCTAGTGGCCTAAAACACTTATTTTGATCACAAATCTCCAGTTTGCTAAGGGCTCAGTGGAGACAGCCATCTCTGTTCCCCTTGGTATCATTTGGGTCAGACAGAAAGGCTGGACCAGCTCATCTGAAGACTTGCTCATTCCCCACGTATCTGACGAGTGCCCTGGGGACTCACACAGCTGGGCTCCTGGACTTCCCTCTCTCATCCTGGGCTCTCCACATGGTCTCTCCAGTACACCGGCTTTGGGGCAGCCAGGCTTTTTTTTTAATTGCGGTGAGATTCACATAACATAAAACCCACCATTTTAAATGAACAATTCAGTAGCATTTAGTATATTTGCAATGTTGTACAAACAGCACCGCTAAGTCCAGAACATTTTTATTACCCCAAAAGGAAACCCATACCCATTAAGTGCCCATTCTCCTCTCCCCCCAACCCCTAGTAACCACCCACCTGCTTTCAGTCTCTATGAATTTGCCCATTCTGACATTTTACCTAAACAGAATCATGTAACGTGTGATCTTTTGTGACTGGCTTGTTGTACTTAGCATAATGTTTTCAAGGTTTGTCCACATTGTAGCATGTGTATTTGATTTCTTCTTGTGGCCGAATTGTATGGCTATACCACCTTTTGTTTTCCTGTTCATCTTCTAGTGAATACCTGGGCTGTGTCTCTACCTTTCGGCTATTGTGAATAGAGCTGTCGTGAACATGTGTGCACACACATGCTGGAGTCCCTGCTTCCAAGTCTTTGGGGTGGATTCCAAGGAGTGGAATTGCTGGCATATGGTAATTTCAGTTTAACTTTTTGAGGAACCACCAAACAGTTTTCTACAATGGCCATATTATTGTACACTCCTACCATCAATGGATGAAAGTCCCCATTTCCCCACATGCTTGCGAACACTTATTTTCCATTTTTTGATCATCACTGTCCCAGAGGATGTGACTCACTTATCAGCCCTGGGCTCCCAAGGCACATGTGTGAGAGAGAGCCCAGTGGAAGTCTTATCCTATGCCTTTTAGATCTAGCCTGGAGCCAGGAAGCATCACTCCTGCCATATGCTAGTCATCAGAAAAGCAAGTCTCCACAGCCAGCACATGTTCAAGGGGAAGGGCTCCTTGGTATCTTCATGACATTTCTCATCCAGTGCTACTCAAAGTGCCAGCCTGTGGGATGACAAGGTGCTCACACCAGCACACTGCTTCCTCATCAGGAGAGTCTGTCGGCTGACCCAAGCGAGTGCTTAACTATTTAGCCGACTTACATTCAGACCCAAGCTCATCTGGGCCTGTGACACAGGGGAAGGGCTGTGGGGCCCCTCAGGTCTTGCTGGGAACTAAGCCACCATTTCATGCCTTCAACTCTCTCCCAGCCTTTATGGGGCCCTCTTTAGGAAAAAGAATAAAGAATATGATTATAAAGTCAGGCTCAAAGATGAAGAATTAGAAATCACAGCGAATTACCCATTTTTCAAAGTTGACACATACCCAGACATCAAGAATTCTAGAAAACCAACACAATGGTTTCAGTGGCTGTGCTGCGCGTCTATAAGGCTTGGGCTCTGTGCTGTCGGATCACCCTTTGCATGATTTCCTGATGCCATTCAAGAGCAAAGAGATTCCTTAATCTTCCATCCCTTGGTCAAACTTTGAATTACTGATACTTCACATTTCTTTCCTCTTCACAACTCACACTGGCACGGACATAAGTTTTGGGAACTTTTGTCAAATGTGAGGAAACCACCATTAGGTTTCTTCCACGTGTGAGGTGTAGGATTCCAGGGCATGTCGGGAATTCCTAGGCTAATCTTTAACACGCTTTGCACTGCACAAGGCACATGCACTTACAGTTGTATGTGCCGCACAGCCCAGCATGCTCCTAACAAGAGGAGATTTCCATCTTGAGCAGGCATGGATGAGAATCAAGTCTTGTGCTTGTAAGTTTACACATCCAATGACTGGAAGAATTTTCCACAGACTAGCCTCCGGCTCCAAACATTTTTTTTTTTAAGTTTATTTATTTTGAGAGAGAGAGTGCAAGCGTGTGTGCGAGTGGGGGAGGGGTAGAGAGAGAGAATCCCAAGCATGCTCCATACCTTCCACGCAGAGCTCGACAAAGGGCTCAAACTCACAAACCATGAGATCATGACCCGAGCCGAAATTAAGAGTCGGACGCTTAACCGACTGAGCCATCCAGGAGCCTCCCAAACATTCCAAATCTTGTCTCCCTTCTGTGCCTCCCCTCCTTCTAGTCAGCGTGGTGATCAGCATGGCTGGCAGCAAAGTGTCCTTCTGAAAGCTATCCTTTCTCCCCAGGAAGGCCATCAATAACCCAGTAAACACCGAAGTGACAGCAAACCACACAAATACGTCCTACCACTCCAAATATGTCCCCAACTCGACTTCACCTTGGCCAAATCCCCAAAATGTCCACATCACCTCAGCACCACCCAACAACAGAAGAGAAAGTTGGAGTGGAGAGAGACCAGCTTTAACCAACTGCAGCTACAGAATCTCACCCTTGCAAATTTTATAAAACCGTGGGCAGAGGCAGATTCACTGCCAAGGCCGGCCACCAGGACTTAGAAGGGGTCTTGGTGAGTGAGGGGCCTAGAGCTAAAACTTCATTTCAGTAGAAGTCCACCTTTAACATCTCCATCAAACCTTTCCTGCTCCTTATCCAACCTCCCTGCACCTGATGACCCTGCTTCCCACTTGCATGAGCGAACAGAACAGACAGCTTCCACCTGCCCGCCTGTGCGGGCACCACTCTTGACTTACCCCTCCGTCCTACACCCCCTACCTCTCCTGCTCTGATGGATCATTCCCTCAGCATAAACAGTACTTCTCTCCTGCCTCCACACCCACTCCATTACTGCTCCCTTCTCTGCTGTTAGTGCAGCAAAACCCTAGCGGGGCTTTCCAGCTTTTTTCCCCAATGGCAGGTCTCTGGCTGCTGGGTGCCCAGGCAGCACCCCCATGGACTCCCTTCTCTTTGAAATTCATCATGATTCCCCTCTCTCTGGGTCTCCTCCTTCTGCTGGCAGCTTCTTCTCATCTCCCAGGACCTTGCAATACCACAATGTTCCTGGCACAGCCTCAGTCTACCTCCTTTCCTCCCTCAGTGACCAGGCTGGGACCTGAAGTACTGGCTGTGTGCCGAGGACTTACAAATGCTCATCTCTAGTCAGGATGTCTCTACTGAGCCCGCAGCTGTGTACCGGGTGTCCCCTCCACATTTCCACCCGGACGTCCAGTCTGTGGTGTCCACCCAACCGTGTTCCCACCAGAGTCCTTCATTAATGGCACCTCTGGCCCTTCATTCTGGCCAGAGCCATGAGGTCCTCCTGTCTCTCACCCACAGCCCATCTGTTGGCATCTCCTGTTTTCACTACTTTCAACCCAAGTTCACAATCTGACTTCTCGCCCCGAGTTCTGTGCCACCACCATCCACTGCCTGATATCAAGCAGCCTCCCTGGCCTTCCGCTTCCTCCCTTGCACACAGGCAGGGAGACTGTGTCCCCTGTGGCTCAAATCCTTGATGGTCCCCATCTCAGAGAAAAGCCCACAGGCCCTGTGCTTCTTAGCCACCTTCCCCGTTTTGTAGCATACATTTATCCTGTTCTTTTGTCCCATCCCCACAGCCAAAGTAGGCACTATTTTTGGTCACCAGTACCTGGAATTGGTGCCAAGCACATTCCAAGGGTTGAATGAGGGTCCCCACAGCCAGGGCTCCGAGCTGGAAGGGCCCCCGATGGGGCTCACAAGGTGTACACAAGCTTCTGCCTTTGGGACCTGTGTCCTGGTGACATCCCCTTTCCTTTTGGTCACTGTGTCACATGGAGCAGATCCCTCCCCTCCTAATCTGGGACCCTCTGCCCCCGACCTCCTTCTGCTGCCTGGTGGGCCGAAGACCACAGGTCCCCCTAACCTGGGGGTCAGCTGATTCTGACATCTGACCCTGTGGCTTGCCTGCTCCCAAACCTTCCAAAGCCCTGGCCCCCGCCCCGCCCCCCAACAAATCCACACTCCTCCCCACAACAGCTCAAGCCCTTCCCAGCCCTGGGAGATCAGAACAGGGCTGCCTGGAGATGGTGAGGTAGGGATGGAGTCCTAGGAACCACTGGACCAGCCAGCCTGGCCTCCCAAGTACCTAACAAGGGGTCATGCACAAACCTATTACCCACACGCGTGAAACCAGAGACCCCAGTCTGGGGAGCATCTCACTTGCCACTTGCCAACAGCTTAATTGCCCAAACCCATGAGACCAGCCCCTAAAGCCCAGTGGCTACATGTGAGCCTGGCGGCTACGTGCCCCTTCCCAGCCAGGCCCTCTCTCGCACATCCTAAGGGTGAGCCATCAGTTTTATTTTGTATGTTCTTTGCCAAAGCCCACCAGTCTCCCCAACCTCTTGCTCCTGGCTTGCTATATCCATTTCAAAGTCCCTCCAGTGACTGATCAGAAACACCCCGACATGTAAACCTGGGGAACAGGATGCAAGTCAAGGGAAATGTGAAGTTCCGGGAATGTGCCAGGTGATTCAAGTTATGGGTCACTGGGACAGCACACCAGAGATCCATGTAAGCCAGGCAGGCCTGGCTAGAATTAACCCCCAGCACACAGAGGGTGCTCAAAGAACAGGGGTAACTTGTCCCAAGGTGTGATTATGAGAAAGCCCGGAGGTAAAATATAAGTCATGGGCTGCGTATTGTGATGCACTAGCCACCTGCATCTTCTAAAACATCTCTGACCAGGAAATCGGCTTTCCACTTGGCATCACCAAGGACCTGAGCTTCTTGAAATCCACTTTTGGGGAATGCTGGACAGGCTGGCTTCTGAAAACCCAGCATCCTGACCTCCCTGGGAGAGCTGGTCCCTTCTGTCAGTTTTTAAACTTAAGGAAAAAAAAATCAACGTTGCACATGTGTATAGTCCTAGAAATAGAAAATATAAGGCTTGCTGAATTCCCATCCTCCACCCCCACAGAAAACCACTAAACTTCCAGCGTTTTCTTCTGCATTTACCTCCACATTAAAAAAAATTTTTTTTTAATGTTTATTTTTGAGAGAGAGAGAGAGAGAGAGAGAGAGATCGAGATCAGGGGGAGGGGTAGAGAGAGGGAGACACAGAATCCAAAGCAGTCTCCAGGCTGAGCTGTCAGCAGAGCCCCACATAGAGCTTGAACTCATAAACCAGGAGATCATGACCTGAGCCGGTCAGATGTTCAATCTACTGAGCCACCCAAGCGCCTATACCTCCACATTTCTAAATAACATGCTTACATTGCTCTCTTGACTTTCCAGTTTACACATTATTTAACTTCCCACTAAAGACAATGAGAACGTAGCCCCATTATACTCTATATATACGCATGCACGTACTCTGGTCTCCTAAGAGTTCTGTCACCAGTTTTTGCCAGAGCAACATTCATCATTATTTATAACAATCACAGCTGAGTCATGTAAGGTCTCTGGCTCCTCTTAATACTTTTTGTGTGGCATTAATAAATGATCTATTTTAATTTGCTTACTTTTCTACCTATGAGATTCATGCCCAAACCCTGGGACAGAGGCATGGATCAAGTGTGGACCCTCTGAGACCCATGAGACTCTCACTGCCCACACCACCCACAGCTGGCTGCATCCCCCATGACATCCCTTCCCAGTCCTCTCCTGAGCTTCCAGGCCTCCACGTTTTTCTCTTCTTATTCCTCTTCTTCTGGAGCCCTCCTTTAGGCAGGTTTGAGAATGGCTGTAAAGGAGATACGTTTTTGAGACAGCTGCAGAATTTTCCTGGGTATTTCTGTTGCTCTGCTGACTGCTGGGGTGCTCTTAGTTCGCTCCTTCTTTGGAGCCAGAGGGCTCTCTCAGTTTGCCTTGAGGACCACGTCCCACCCCCAATCTGCCTGCGGGGTGGGGGTGGGCTTCCTGCTCCTGTTCCTTGCTGTGGCTTCTTTCCAGAGCCATCTCTTCTGGCTGTGGGCTCCTGCTGGCAGAAACAAAACCTCCCAGATCAACAGGAGGTGCTAACCAGGGACAGAGGTGCGTTTAGCGGGTTTCAAGGCCACCACACTCCTGTGCTCTTTGCACACACATCTGCCTGTTCCCCTCTACCATACACCTCTAATTTCCTCTTAGGATTTCTCATCATCTTCATGGCAACTGTGTGGTCAAATATTCTGCCCTAAAGGTGGGAAGGAGGGATGCTACTCTCCTGCCACATTTTCAAACACCTGAAGACGTATCAAATGCCTCCTCCACACCAGAGTTGGATCCTCCCGTGGGTGGGATCTGGGTCTCTGAGATGCTGCCCCTCCCCGCCCCCCAGGACCCAGGCACCCCTAAGCCAGGCACAACTGAGGGACTCCCTCAGGCCTGGTGTTTATTTCTTCCTGTCTCCCCTACATGGGTGGCCTCCTTGCTGCCAGCAAAGACTTGGGCCAGCAGGCACACCTTCATCCAGGGTCAGCCCGGGGGCCTCCCAAAGCACAACCCGCCAACAGAAACAAGGAGAGCGACCTCCCCTCGCCACCGCCACCCCGCCACCCCCCACCCCCACCCCCCGAGGAGAGAATGGAGGGGACGCTGCACACAAGAGCCACCTCCTCCCTCATCTCTTCCTAGCTCCGGCCAGGGAGACACTGTACCGTTTTTCTGGTTATACAGGTAGCACTTCGGAGAACTGGCGAAACAGAGAAATCCAAACTTTCATACGATTGGTTTAATTTTTTTTCAGCAGGAGAAAAAAGAATAAAGTTACAAGATTCTTTTAATATTTTCACAATGTTAAAACTAAAACTGAGCTCTAGGCTATGTGTGTAAGTAAATCTAAAACACAAAAGGGTTAAATAAGATCTTCTCTTTTAAAGATACAAGAATTTAAGCTTTCCTTACATTTAACAAACTTCACAGAACAGATACTGCAGGGGAACAAGCCCTCCCCCCACCCCCAGCTCTACCATCAGGAAGTGAACATGGGCTGCGAGCCCTGTGTGCCACCAGGCTCCCCAGAGAGCCTGCCTCCCATCCCTGCCTCGAAGCAGCAGCGGTGGGGCCTGAGGAGGGCCAGAAGGGCGCGTGGGTGGCCTCTTCGGGATCAGAGCTTGGCGGGGGGGCCTAGGCGGCCGCCTCACTGAGGATGGCCATGTACTGGCCGAGGGCCGTGGCTTGACAACAGTGGTAAACGCGGGCAGACCTGGCCCCTCTGCCCTGGGCTGCCTTAGAGCAAGACACCAGTCTGGGTCCTGAAGCAAGAATAAGGCCGGAGATTTTGCAGCGGATTCCACTCTGGTGGGGGTGGGATGGAAGGAAGAGGCTGGGAAGAGCATGATTTCCTATTTCAGTATTCCGGATCAAAACCACTTGTAGTTGCAGGTGTGTAGCTGTGAACTGCAGACAGAGTCGAGCTGCTTGTTGTGGTATAAAAGGGAAAGTTTGCTGGGTTAACTATTCCAGTAGCCTGTGTGTGGGCAGATCCAAGCCGCCTCTGCAGGAGCCTCCGACTCTCACCAGCCTGGACCAGATGGGGTCTCTGGGCCACTCAACCCTGTTCAGGCTTAAGACAGGAATCTTAATCCTGTCCACCCTCCCCGCCCCACCCGACCGGTGATGATTCCCTAACACGGGCAAACAGGCCCAGAGCCACCCTCCCCACCTGGCCTGAGCTATCGTGGCTACTGACTCCTTTCCACCCGCATGAAGAGGGACAGGCTGATAAATGTGCCCTCCCACCCCGCTGCCAGAGCAAAGGTCTCTCAGAGCCGGGCCGGGCCACGAACCACTGTTCTAGACAGATCAACCCACAGCTCCTCTGGCGTATGCTGCCTGCCCGTCCTAAACCTATGTGGTAGAGGTTGTCCCTGGACTACAGAGCTGCACAGACATAAGGGGCGAGGCCATGGCACCATCCTCTCGGCCCACAGAGAGCTGAGTGGGTGCCACTGGAAGGGGCAGAGTCTGCGGACAGCAGCTTCCCAGACGCTCCCCAGCCCTCCTACTGATTCTCGTTGGCCATGAAATGTCTTTTTAAAAAATCCCAATATAGAAATTTAGCTGCAGAGGCCAGTTTGTAGATCCCAGCCGCAGCTGCTGTGCTGTAATTAGCCTTATTTGATCAATTGCCAGATCCCTGCACTTGGCAAATGGCAAACCAGAGCCAGTGGGGTCAGGGTGCGCCCTGGCTGCTTCTCACGACCGTGGGTCCTGTGTAGAAAAGATGGGTCTTGTACATGGACTAGTCTTGAATGGAACTAATTTTCAAAGTGAGGTTATTGTTTCTCTTCTCCTGTGATGAGAGAGTTTTTTCATAGCAAGTCAGGTAAAAAAATTTTCCTAAGAACCTGCCCCCCCACCCCCATTTCCAGCTCTGTGGGAGAGCAAAGCCACCACCCCGCCCAGCCACGTGGCCAATCTCAACAGCCTCCTGTGGCCAAGGCACGCGTGGCCATCAGGTATCCTGGCTACTGGGACTAAGGATAAGTGAAGAGGTGAAAGGCCGAACATTAACCAGAGTTTCTGGCAAAGCCATGTGCGTCATGGGAACTGTAACACCAGCTTCTACTCCTCTATTAACTCAGAGTCTCCGTCTGGAACACTTTCCGCTTAAGGCTTTTTATAAGTTTGACTCCAGCAGTGACAGGTATGTGTTGTTTTAAATCCACTAGCCATGCTCAAAAAAAAATATTCTTCACGTTTTAATTTTATACAATGGCTAGCAGGCACCTTAGTAACCAGCCAGAAATCAATTTCAACCACCATCAACCCCTAAACTACAGTACCAGGATGGCTGGCTAAAGAAAGGAAACGGACTGGCTGTAGTCTGACGCGTGCCCAGTACAAGGTGTCTGGCTGACTTTGTCCTAAATAAGGCTAACATTAGTGAACTAAGAACAGCGTCATGTGGCGGCCATGCCTGGCCTTCAAGAGCACCCCTCCCCAATGCGCTGGCAGGAGCGCCCCACTTTCCGGTCCAGTTTCACCATTTTCATGATGGCTTCCTCTCGGCCGCGGCCCATGTGGTCAAACGTACAGTCATGCTGCTCGGGGAGGCGATGTAACATACAGAACACATAACCTGCAACAGTGGGAGAAGCAAAGAAAACAGACTGTTAGGTGGACCTCCAAATGTCCAAACCCCAGCTTTCATTCTGGCCTGGAGGATGGAGGGGCATCTCAGCGAGCAGACAGTGGCACACAGCAGGCACTCCTGCCACCGGAGAGAGTTTACACAGTGGCCGCCTGGGAGGAAGGGGCCTTTACCACAGCTCCTCCTCCAGGACCTCAGAAGGCCAGTGACTTCTCAGCTGCTACAGTGAGACACACCGCCCCCTTCCCGATGGCGGTGGGGGGTGGTCTGAGCCCCTCCTTCCCCACCAAACAGGCGGGAGGGCAGAAAGCTGCCAGCTCAGCACCTTCCCAGCTTGGGCAAACTGTAACAGCCACAGGACACCCACCATTTCTAAGAGGCAGAGACAGAGCAGAAATGATTATGGCTTAAATTACATCCTGTACAGTGAGGGCTTAGGGGGGACAGTGGGTGTGATCAAACCACAGCCCACAAGTGAGTGGAGACTCTCAAAGAAAAGGGGATTATTTCAAGTGCCGGAAAAGGTATTACATATAAATAGGGGAAAGAACAGAAATGTTGAGCTCTAATCGCCAGCCATCTCAAAGGAGCCTGAGGCTTCTAACTCCACCTGGTAGGTAGGAGGCTACAGGACTGCTCCCTCTTCCTGGAGCAGAGAAATCAAGGGAAACACTGATGAGCCTGGCAGAACAAAGGACTGAGGAGAGGCCAACAGAGCAAGGAGATGGTGCAGGTGAAGGCCCTCTGATAGGAAATAATAAGAGGTGGCCCTCAGGCAGTCAGCAGGAGGCTCAGAGGACAAAGGTAACACAGAGCTGCCAAGGATGTGGCCTGTTCCCTCCCCATTCTGCTCCATTTCTAGAACTGCTGATGTCCCCAAGGTCTGTCTGGCCCTCTCTGTCAGGGAGGGGGAGGGAAAGATCCAGGCTGGGAAGCCACCTGCCAGTGCTGGCTGGCCCGTCGCCCCCACTCGTCCCATCAGTCGTATGTGGCCACAGGCCTAGACCAGGTCCACAGGACCGACCTGTAGGCGAGTCTTCCCTAAACCTCCTCTCCCTGTGTGCGCGGGCAGGCATCCCACAACAGCCCCACCAAGCCAAGGCTCTCCTCGCAACCACCACCTCTTCCCAGAGATTTCTTTTGTGCCCAGATCTCACTGCTCAGAGCGAACGGCCAGCCACTCCCTTCATCCATCTCCACAGCCTCCATTTCTTTTCTTTTCACAGAAGAATAACATTGGTTGAAGCAAAGACTGAGTGGCCAGGACAGGCGACAGTTTCAACAGCTTAACCTGTAAGGTTAACTTCATCTAGAGAACACTCCTCAACTGACCCTCACAGCCCTGCTCTGATGCCCTAAAGCCCATGCTGTGCATAGAGCACGTGCACAGGGCCCAGGAGCCTGAGTGACCAGGCTGACTGGACCATCCGCTGTGAGAGAAAACACATTATTAACTGCTTCCCAGGGAGAGCAGGGCAATATGTTTGACTCTAAATTGGGACTGGGTTTAAGGAAAAGAACAGAGATGAAATTTTTGTCTCCTGAGAAGCCGAGTTCCCACTTGGTCCAAAAGCAAAGTTAAGATTAATGAGCTCATGTGTTATATTTACTGATAAGTTCATTACTCGAAGATATTGGATAGTGTTGTCTTTGTCCTAAAGGACTTCCCAGCCTAAGTGTGGATGGCCTCAATATACATCCTCCATCTAACCAGCACAGCTGTCCTTTGGGGCAAGCCTACTTGTGGGGAGAGGGGCTCTGATGGGGCGCTGGCAGCCTGGTACCATGACATGCTGGTAGGCATTTTCTGCCACCAAGTCCTGACATACTTCTGGAACTTGGGCATCTATAAAAAGGGCGGGAGAACCCCCACTGCCCCCTTCCCTCCTTGTTTTCAAGATACTGAGATGATGTAGGAAAAGGTCCCAGGGGCTCTTCTCTGCTTCTGATGAATGGTGCCGGCTGAATCAAAGTAGCAAGAAATGGATTACCTCTGAAATTAACTGAGCCCTGGCTCAGCCTAACACCTCATTAGTCAAAGGCAGACTGGGGCAGAGGGGAGAGGCTCCAGCCTTGTCCTCACTACACACCCCGCACAACTTTGCTTAGCTTGCCTTCCCCTGGCTACAGAGCAGCCCCCCTCAGGGATCTGAGAGCCCCAGGCTCTGTGTGGAAAAGGAAACAGGGCGTGACAACCACAACAGCTGCCTGATGCTCTCTCTACACACCCAAGGATTCTCCATCCAGCCAGAAACACCTCATTTCTCCCTCCGAGTTCTGTGTACCTCTGTCAGACACAACTTGACACTTGGCTTTGATTTCGGAAAGGTGAAAACCACTACACAGCAGCTACACTTGGGTGCAGCACGGGTAACAATTAGAATATATGGCATTGTAATTCACTGGGGAAGAGTGTCTGGGCAAATTCTAGAAGGCTAGCTTCCCAACTTGCTGTAGTGAGGTTAGTAGCTGGAATAAATTAAGTCAATCCCCTCTCCTATCAGGGTCACTCACCAAAAGGAAGTTACATGCTGGAACTTGTCCCAAATGCTGAGCAGGTATTATCCACTGACAGCAGCCAATCGGCTAAATGCATTTTGGTGTCAGTATTCGGGAATGGGTTGCTCTGGATACAGACGGGGGTGGTGGTGGGCGGGAATGACCCGTGGGTAGACGAATCTCTATCCTCTTTTCTTGGTACCCACAGATCTGTTTCCAGAAACTACTGCAAGTGTCATGAACTCTCAATTATTCTCTGATTGAATTCTTTAAACAGAGCTGGGTATGGAGAAATGAGTTCAGGCTGCTAGGGAAGATAATTGTTCTTAATTTCAGTGATGAATACAGTTTAAAAGTGCAAGGGGATTTACAGCCTCTGTCTACATCCTCCACAGTGTTCATTAGAAACCAATTAGGGCCTTTCCAGAGAGGGTCAACCAAGGCAGTGTCCGAAGGGATGAAAGCACAGAGGACAATGAATTGATCAGCTGAGCTGCAATATGGGTTTGGTATCATCACCAGAGGATTACACAATTCTTTTCTCCCCTAATTTAAAAAAGTTATATATCAAAACTGAATTCACTCATTCATTTGCATACATACAATCAATCCATACCTACACTCTCGTCATGGCCCCCATAGTTCAGCATCACGTACTTTGAAAAAAAATTCAATATACGTTTGCCTATAAGAGCTACATACCACATGGTACTCTGGCAGGATGAGGATGGATCAGGGTAGGAGAATATGATTAAAAGGACGCTGATTCCCAAAAGAGAATGAAAACACCCAAAGCCAAAGTTTTTGAAAATATGACATGCCTGCTCAATGTGGTTTAACCTCAGCCCTTGCCCCTCTGGTGTCACATAACTGGCTGCCCTGCTCCCGAGAGGCCCGGATTCCTGGTTTTCCATGAAATACTGGCGTAGGAGGAAGCTGCAGAGCTCCTATAGGCTGCTGGGGTTGTTTTCAGTACATCTGCACGAAACACTCAAGAATTTGTGTGGGTGTTTCTTCACTAGCTGGCACTGAAGAACAATTTAGGATGAACCCTTGATTAAAAAGGGAGGGTGAAGCAGCAACTCTGTGTGCACTTTGTTCCATGCCCCACCCCCCACCCCGCCCTGGCTTCTGGCCGCCCATCCCTCACGCAGGAAGAGGAAGAGGAGGCCCCCACAGCAGGTGATACCAGTCAGCCCCCTCCCAGTGAGCTGAGCTGGAAGGTCTCCAGCAGCTACATCCTCAGTTTGAAAAAACCTTCTTTAACTAAGCAGGCAGCATCAGGAGGGAAGAGGATGACTGTGTAGATGGTCACAGGGCTGACCTACTCAGGCTCATCCCAGTGCCCTGCCCAAGCCTGTGGCTATGGACAGCAAGAGGTGGGGGGATACCAGAAGCTTCCCTAACTCTATCATTCAGAGATACAAGAAAGGGTTTTTCCCTCACATGGCATGAGAAATACAGAAGGCAGCATTCAAGTCACTGGCCCTCAACAGAGAAGCTTGGGGGCATTCTTGTAGGACAGGTATTTTAATGGAAACCACTCCTCTGGACTCAGCCCTCCTGATGTGGGCCTGGGGCCTGTGGCACCCATGACCATATGCCATATCAACCTAAAGATGGTCAACACCCAATGGCCCTGAAAATACATTCCCAGCACAAAATGAAACTAAGGCTCATTCTTCTAAGACTTGAAAAGGTCTGAAAGTGCATGTTTCTAAAAATGCTCATTTGGTGGGAACCAAACTTCTGACTCTTTAGCTTTTAAAGTTAATGTCTGGAAGCCATACAATTCATTCTGATGCCTTCAACCACAGTTAAACTTCACATCTGCTTACACGGGTGTGTGTGTGTGTGTGTGTGTGTGTGTGTGTGTGTGCGCGCGTGTGTGTATTTTGAGACTAAACACACAGGATAGAGAATAATTTGTACAAATGCCATCATCAAACAAAGATGACACCCAACACCTTGCTCTAAGTGCTATGAAAGTTTTAACACTGTTTTGTTTCACTAACTTGTTTACAAAAATCCACAACTATCACTGCCCAAGAGGAACACTGGGAAGAAGCCTCACCAAAGACCTGAGGAGAAAGGGTCTGTGTCCTTTACCTCTCAGTAGTGCTGGTAGGCAAGGCCCTGAGGGCACTAGAACCAGATAACTGCCTCACCTACCAGTTCCATCCCTCCACTGCTCCCTCACCCACAAGCCATGGGAAATGGCTAAGGTACTGGGGGCAGGGAGATGGGAGGAGGAGGAGCTGGGGGGCAGAAGGAGGGAGCCAACCTTACACTCTGTAGACAGCAGGCAGGGTAGCCCTTACCCTCTGGCTGAGGCCCTGGGCTCCTCCCCCCCACAGCCAGCACTTCCCTCCAAACCCTAAGAATTAAGCAGGGGCTGGAACTTTATCCATGGAATTTCCTAAGGGAGGAAAAGAAAGTGATGCCAAAATCCACATTCCAAGTCTCAGCCCTTGACATTTTTATTCAATCTCTGTCAGACAGAAATGCTGCTTATCGGCTTTATCTTAGAGTAAAAAGCACCATTTAAAGTTGGCAAAGTTGGGCAGCTCTGGATAGTTTTAGACTTTAATTAATTAAACATTTGTTTTCTTGCAGGATCTGACCCCCCCCCCCCCCTTGAAGGCTCACCCACCGCGGTGGTTTTAGTAAAGCCACAGACCAGGGCAGGCCTCAGCTCCAGCTATTTAGGTGTTTCTACCTCACTTGTAAGAAATATTTTACACTTTCTTGCTCATTTGAATTTCAAATTGTCAAAGCAAAGGTTCAAGCAGAAACTAAAAATACTGACAAGCCTTGGGGACCGAGGCCCTGTAAAATGATCCACCAGTGAGCAGCCTGAGGTGGCAGTGCACGTGTGCATGCTGTCTGTGCAGTCACGTCTGCCCTCCAGCCCCCTACCTGTGCTGGCTGCAGTGTACGTCCAGTTAGGAGGACAATCAGAGACTGTTCCTACACGTGAGCATGGGCTCCAGCAAACACAGCCTACCCGACGCCTCCCGAAGCTTCCTGAGAAACCTCGGCAACAGACAGTCCAAATTTCAACTCATCAATAGGCACCACTTGCTATCTTTTTAAAGAATAATGACAAATGTGCCTGACCCATGTGTCTGAAATGACCAGGCAAGCTTGTTAGAAAAAAGAATCACATTTTTTTTTCCCAGCAAGGTAAAAGTTTCTTAAAGCTCAGGACAGCACAGTGACCTCATAGCTCATTTGTAAGTACATGCTGGGAACAGCAGGTGGCTACAGGAAAGCTTGTTGGAAAGCATTAGCCATTTATACTCCCACCAGCAGCAATCCCGGATTACACCACATTCACTGACCCAATGCCCAAGGCAGAATTTGTAGCACAGAAACATATTAAAGGATCTTAACACATTTTATTTCATCAGACCCAGGGTATGGGCAAAGCAGCTACAAGTGATTCAGGAACGGAGTGTGTCTGCTTTGCATTCTCCTCCATCTCTGGCTCTGCATGGTGGAGGGGAAAGCATCGCGCTCCAAGAAACAGAACTGGATCGTGGCTCATGAGTGGCCAACACAGTGCTTAGCTGGGCCGGGGGAGAGAATGGGTGGATGGGCAGGGGTCAGCTACCCAGGGTGCTGGAACCAAAGCCACAGTAGATCACCAAGGTGGGCATCGGTCTGTTTTTCAAAGGGAAGGAGAGCCTTCAGTTTGTAAGAGCCCATTCTAGTCAACAATTTAATAAAAACCACTAAAATATACCAAGACAATTCTAAAACAGAAGCAATCATCTGTTTTCCCCCAAATCAATTATAATACCAGTTAGATACAAGCTAAATGTTAGAACAAAAAAGCAGTGTGACAGCAGGCAAAGATATGGGAGCCTGGTGCCCTGAGCTCCTAAGGTGGCTGTGTGCACTCAGCAAGTGGCTCTGGGAGAGGAGACAGCAGCAGAGGGAGAAAAAGGTGTCGTGGTCCAGTGTAATAACAAAGCTCCTGAAGCAACTTGCACACATGTCATTTTAAAAGTATACATGGGGCGCCTGGGTGGCTCGGTCGGTTAAGCGTCCGACTTCGGCTCAGGTCATGATCTCACGGTCCGTGAGTTCGAGCCCTGTGTCAGGCTCTGTGCTGACAGCTCAGAGCCTGGAGCCTGTTTCAGATTCTGTGTCTCCCTCTCTCTCTGCCCCTCCCCTGTTCATGCTCTGTCTCTCTCTGTCTCAAAAATAAATAAACGTTAAAAAAATAAATAAATAAATAAATAAATAAATAAATAAATAAATAAATAAAAGTATACAAAATTCACCGCTCCTGGTATCCTTTATTGTTCTCTAGATAGCTCCCTTCTTGCAAAAACTCTACTGACCTCTTTCCTCTCCTCTGGGGGGAATATCTGCCTTGTCCCAGTAATGTCTCCTATCACCCAACTCAGGCAACCTTGCTTTACCTGACATTCACAGAACAAGTCCTGCCCCCTTCACTCTTGCCTCCACCCAGGAAAAGCCTAGTCCTATTTTTGCCACCGTGGGTGGGAGGTAGGGCAGGGCACCTGCATCACAAAGGATACCGTGCCATCAATTCTGACTTGTGAGAACCCTCCAAGCATGCCCGGTAACACCTCAGCGCACAAGGAGAAGGGGGTTGGCTGCAGGCTCACATTCTGCTGGGCTGTTTTATCTACAGATGAACATATATTTAAAAACTATGAACATATATTTAAAAACTAAGAGAAAATGGCTCAAGGCAGTTTTTGCCACAGGAATAATGACTTGCATTTTCAAACATCATTCCATTTTAGTAGCAAAGGCAGGCAGTATTAGCCTCTTGGTACCTGAGGCAGTTTTAACGATCCAGAAAAACCCTAGCAGGTGCCTGCACTCCCAGCCTCTGCTCCATTCCTTCCCCCCACCACAGGCCTCTCAGTGTCTCCAGATAATAGTGAGGTACTGGCAGGAAAATTCCATTTCTTGGGTGACCTTATCCTCCTCCCAACAGGCTGGAGATTTCTCTTTCAGCATTTCCTTGTCCTTTAAAGGACTACCTTCTCAAATGGAGAACCCTCCTAGAAAACTAGCTCCAAAGCTGCACTGTAGGCAAGAAAAAGGGCCCCACCCACCCCACCCAAGAGCCACTGAGGGCACAGCCTGGGCCCAATGGAGCAACTTAGCTGCCAGGCTCTCCAGAGAACTGTGGCCTGTTTAGCCATCCCTGAGGCTACACTGGCAAGAGCCAGTTCACCGAAGTCACAGAATGTCAGGGGGCCTCCGACTGTAAATGCCATGTGTCTCTCTCTAGAACAACACTTGGAAAGGAAAGGAATACTTTCGCCATTTTTCTCTGTCGGCCTTTCAATCCATATGGTGAGGTCACGGGAAGATGACAGATCGGAACTGGGAGGTACCTATGGCAAATCCCATGAACAGGGCAACCTCAAGTTCTCTTTCTGCAAAACCCAGTGAGAAGCTTGTGCTTTGGAGCCAAAGTACTGGATTCAAGTTCCAGCTGCACTGCTCTGACAGTTGTGTGTTACAGGTAAGTCATTCAACCTTTCAGAGACTCACTTGTACCGCCCATAAACGGGGTTACGGACATTAAAGCAGCTAGTGCACACGAAGCCCCGGGCTGGAGGAAGGCTGCTGCTGGATGGCTCCTCCAGCTTTTGTCACCCCCTCACCTTACAGGATACAACTAACAAACTCGACTTCAAGGCTGGGAGCCCCCTTCCCCTTCTTCCTCCTCCCGTTTACCTCTCAGTCTAGACTCTGGTTTCCTTCTGAGAAACTGCTACTGACAAAGGAGAATGAACGTGAAATCTTCCTCTGAACACGTGGTCTCCTCTGCCCCTCTTCACAAACCTCTTTGTACAGACTACAGATGCACAGTAAGTGACAAGCTCAGTAAAGATTTCTGTTGAAGATATGCAAATTTTAGAGCAACTTGATTTAAATATATGAAGACTACACAGGGCAGCCTAGAAAGCACTCACTGGTTAGGGACACCATGAAAGGGACACAAACTTTCCAAGGACAGCAGAGAGCAGCTTCTCTGCTCCTGTGGGGGCTTCTCCACAGGTATGGTTGTGAATTCTGCAAGCCTCTCTCACAAGCAGAGGCAGAGCAAGTGTGTTTCCAAGTTTGGTCACGTACTGACCGTGCGCTGAAGAGCCCGTGTCTATTTCCCTGAGACGGTCGAGCTGGGAGCTGCGGTGAAAGGAGGAACAAGAGAAAGGAATGGGCTGTAGACATTCTGAAAACAATTATGCTTTTATCCAAACGGTGCCAATGTCACGTGCATTTGCTTTGTGCTTCTTTTAAGAATGAAAAGTCTCTCTACATGCCTCTTGTTTTCACATTAACTCAGAAAGGTCATTCTGAGGGCCTCCAGAGTATAAGCACGCTCTTCTTGATTTTCACAAAATTTAAGCCTTAAAGTCACAAATCCCACAACATGTGAGGTCCACTGTTCTAAGTGTGTGTAGAGGGGAGGGGAGGGCAGAGAAGCTGGCTTCTTGATTCTCCATTTTTAAAGTTACTTTATTTAAACACCCCTCATCTGCAGGGAGAGAGGCTTACTCAGTGGCAGAAGAATGCTTTAGCCGTACACATGAATTCAGACTTGAAACCAAACCATGGATATAGACAGTTAAAACCCCCAATGAATGGACCACCCCCTCCAGGATCCTAGAGACTTCTTTTCTGCCTGGGTGGGGGGAGTTGACCTCACAGCCCAATTCCCTTTCACTCGGAGAGTGGGTGGGGAGGGGGGCACAGATAAGGTTATACAGTCCAGGTATATAAAAAATGCCATGAATGGAGCTTGCTCATTGCTAAACCCAATGGGCTCTTTTCAGTTCTCCTCGATAGTGTCTGAACAGTTGACTACTCCCACGGGCACATACTGCTTTCCTTGTTTCTGTGACTACTCCTGTGGGCATATACTGCTTTCCTTGTTTTTATTCTCTCTCCCTACTGTCCTTTAAGTATGAGAATTCCTCAGCGCTGGACTTTTTTTTTTTTTTTTTTTGTCTCACCCACACTTGTCCCAATGTTTAAAACTCTAACCACATAGGCCAACAACTCTGAAATGTCTTTCTCTGTCCCAGACCTACCTCTCTCTTTGGAGCTCTATGCCTCTGTATCCAATTATCTACTGGCTAAGTTGGATATCTTAGATTCAAGGTGCCCAAAATGGAACACTTGCTATTCCCTCACAAACATACTTCTTCAGTGTCCCCCACTCTAGCAGAACAGGCTCACCTTGCAGCCAGTGGCTTATGACACGAACCTGGGTCATCACTGATATATTCCTCATTCTTCACATTCAACTACCAAGTCCTGTGGATCCTAGTCCCCATAATCAAATTCATTCTCCTCCTTCCACCTTTACCACCAGCACCCAGTCAAAGCCACCAGTGTCTCCTACTAGGGCCACTCCAACAACCTTGTGATCCCACACACCCCGATCTGTGATAATCACACTCTTATTTAAACCCTTTAGTGGTTTCCCAAGAATGACAATCAATTTCACCATCTTAGCTCACTCTCATACCCCACTGCCTCTTTGTCTCTCCTCATGCCATTCACCCCCCCCACCCTCCTGTACTCTATGTCCTTGACACACTCACCTAACCAAATGCTTGCTTCCTCAGGCCTCACTTTGAATGGCTTCTCCTCAGGAAGACCTCCCTAGACCCTCAGACTAATCTAGAGCCCCATTATACACTCTCATGGCATCCTAGACTTTTCCTTGAAACACTGGTCACAATTATACAGTCATTGTGTAATGTTTTCATTTAACTTGTTTTCCTGATTTCATGAAAGCAGGAACCACGCTTTTGTAATTTAATGCCTAGAACAGTGTGTGGTTCACTCAAAATATTTCAACTGAGTTAATGAACGGGAGGTTAGTTACAGAGACTGTGTTCTCCGAACCTCAGGGGACAGATAAAGGCCAGTCAAGAGCTCAAGTGGCCAAATCCAACCTGCTCACCCTCACTTCTCAGCAGCATCTGTCTCCCGTTCCTTTCTTGTAGTATTTCCCTCCCTTGGCTTCTATGGTGTTCTGTGATGTTCCTCATCTTCCTCCCACCTCACTGGCTATAGCTCCTTGGGACCCTTTACTGGCTTCCCTTCTGAAACCACTACAGAATGTAGTCCTCTTGTATTTTTGTACATTCCCTCCTGTAGGTAATCTCATCCAGACCCAAAGCTTCAAGTACAGTCTAAATACTGATGCCTCTGGAATTTTTATTTCCATCCACAAATTATTCCCCTAAACTCTAAACTCCTATATCTAACTTACTACTTGACAAACACACCCAAACAGACTGGTTAATAGGAACCTCAACTGTAACATGTTCAAAACAAAAGTCCTGTATTAGCTCATCTCCTAATCCTCCCTGCCTCAGGGAGTGATACCATATCCACACAGTTGCTCAAGCCAAACCCAGGCCTCTTTCTTGGTTTCTTATTCCCCGCGCCAACTTTATTATTAGTCTTGTTGGATATACCTCTAACTGATGTTCTAAATCTGCCCAAGTGCTTCTCGCCATCATCTCATGCAAAACTCCCGTGGCAAGAATGAGTGTGGCATGCTGATGGAACAGAACAAAGGCCAGCAAAGGCTGAGATGCAGTGAGGCCAAGCCTCCAACATGGCTACCTGGAGCCCACGATGCAGTTGCACTCTTCTGCCTTTGCTGCCTTCCCACCCCCAGCCTTCTCTCTCAGAGCAGTTAGAGGGATTTCTTTCTTTTTCTTTCCTTCTTTCAGGGCAAGTGACTTGAAATGTACTTTTTAATATTTGTTAATTAATTCCTGTTTGAATAGGTAATACATGAATATAACAGCAATTCAATTTGCAGGAAATAATATTCAACAAAAACTAAGTCTCCCTTCCCATTCTCTCAGTTGCCCTCCCCAGAGGCAAAGCAACCACTATGACCAGTTCTTATGTATTCTTGATAGTGTATGCATACACAAGCATTTGTGTTCATGTCCCAGAGAGACAGAAATGTAACACAAAATGTAAATCAGATCACACCACTCCTTTGCCTAAAGCCCTTCAATGCCTTCCCACTACTTTTACTTAGAGTAAAATTCTAGTAGACCTTGCAAAGGTCTAACTATCCCCCATCTGGTCCTGCCCGCCTCTCCTCACGCACTGTGTTCCAACCACACGGGCCACCTTTCTGGTCCTGATATGCTAGGTTGTTCCTCCCTCAGGGTCACCTCACTGTTCTCTCCACCGAGGACACTTCCCCTGCCCAAGCTCTCTGAATGGCTGGCTCTCCCAGTTTTTATGTCTCAGCTCAGCTTTCACCTCCTTCCAGATGCTAGCCTCCCCACCACTACCTGCAGCACCCCCACCCCACCCCCACCCAGGGCAGAGCCCTTCTCTTTCTCCGTCATCCTATTATACCACAGCACTTACTCCTACCACAAAATATCTCATTTATATCTTTTCCCTTGTTTACTGCATCTCCCTCCCAAAGAATAAAAGCACCATGCGGTCAGGGACTTTGTTGCTGTTTTCCCTGCTGTTCCTCTGGAACTCAAGTAGACTGAATAAATAAATAATTTGAGTCAACATCTGACTCATTAAAAATAGAAGAAAATTACTTTTGGCAATAAAAGAATGTTTAATGCTGGTAACTGTGCCCCTCCCTGCCACCCCTGGAAATAGTAGACCACACAGTCTACTTCAATTACCCGGGTGAACAGGAGCACAGTGAGTGCAATCTAAAAACTATTACTGTCTGGCTTTGGATATATTCCATTGTTTTGCAGTATCTGGTTTACTTTCCTAATTATGCTTTTCTATTGCCATTATTAATATGAACCTATATTCACTGAGCTCACTCTGAGAGGCAACCCAGAAATGTCCAAGATGGCATTAGATGCTCTCCTGGAATTAAAACTTTGCTGTAACTCATAATCATAAATGAGCTGAGTACAGATAATGAAGAATTGAAGCATAATCACCCAAGTTCCCACTGACATTCATTTCGTACTCTACCCCCCAGTATTTTGGTCATTTATTCCAGATTCCATGGAAAATTAATCCTGGGGTAGTTAAGTTCAAAGGAAGAGCAATTTAATTGATACAAGAGTATTAACACTAACCTGGCCCTTTAATTTGTAAATCTGGAAGCCTTCCCCTTCCCAGGTGAATCTGTTACACTGCAGTGCACTGCTCTAGGGAGCACATGTCATACTATGTATTAGTCACAAGGATGCACAAACTCCATCATGTGCTGACTCATAGTTTCCATCTCCCAAGAGCCACCGGGCTGACATGGTTCAAGAAGAGCATGTGAGTGTGTGGAGAGGCCTGCTGCTATACAGCATAATCTAGAGAGGAAGAAGCCTGCTCAGCTCCTCAAGGCACAAGTGGGCTGCCAGAAGTCTAAGCCTCCATTACCCACAGGAAACGTCTTCAACAGAGTATCCACTGCCTGCCACCTCCCACCTTACAGCCTAAGAACAACCCATCTGCATCCAAGCAACATCTTGATTGATAATTAGAAAATTCTGGCCATAGGAGAGCATCCAACACTTGCATGGTACACTTCCCCCTAGTCCCTCTGCAGCCGGAGAGTACTGTTCTGGAGAATTCATCAGGATAAATGAAGCAGTCTTGGCTGTCTGCTGCAGGAGAGAGCCACTGGGCAGAGTTCCCCATAGGCCAGTGCCATCTGTCTCCCAGTCATCCAACATGACATTGCACATTTCAGCACCTACAACAGTCGGTGAGGCCCCGTGATCATGTACAGGGAGGTACCCAGAGAAAAGAGGAGCACTTCTTGTCATCCCCTCCTTCCAAATATGCCCCTGTGTTGCACACTGAGAATAAAGCAGACAGTACAGGTGGCTCTACATGTCAACTCCACAGGTGACAACAGGGAAAGGGAACATCCTTCAAATCTCAGGAAGAGGTAAGCTGGGGCACCCTCCCAAGCTCACACAACCCCTTGAGTAAATGCCAGTGGACTTTCCCCACCCCACCACATCTCCATTTCTGCCCTCTTCCCATTTCCTTAGATTTCTAGTCCTTTTCTACTTTGTTTTCCTCCTTTTTCTAACACCTCCCCCCAAATCCCCCCACTCCCGCTTTCTGTTTCTCAAGGTGCCTCAGTAGCTATGGTTGCCTTGACACCTGCTCTGACCACAGAGGGGGTTTTCTGGACAGCAGGATCAAGGGCAGACCGAGTCTGGTGGACAGTGGGAGTATCCACACTATGTAGCTTCTACATGTGCAGCTGTCATCTGTCTGGAAAGTACATGGCAGATGACTTCATCTCCTGCTCAATTCTGCCTAAGCCTGAATAGGGATGGGAATAATGTTTGTACAAACAAGGATATGTGGAAAGGTGAGCAATTTCGTAGAGAAGCCAGCTGACCCAATTATCTTAGGCACTTCTCCAGTGAATTATAGGGCTGACTCATCCTTTTTGGTCTTTGGCCTCTGAATTCTGTGCCATATTTCACAGTGGGCCTTGACTACCCCAAATCAGCTCTTCTTCTCAGCAGCTAGACAGTGCCATCTCTCAGCACTTATCTCCCACCTACCCAGCATGTGTACGTTTGGAGTCTCTGGGTCCTGTCCCAGGGACGCTCTCCCTAGTGGCACTGAGTTTCAGAGACTGAATGGTTCTAACGACGCCAACCACTATCTGAGAAACTATAATCCACAAACACTGTGATGGGGCTCTGGTCAGTGGGCAGACAATACGTATTGAGTGCTAAGGTGACCTTCCTCATATCTGTCTTCTAAAAGATGGCTGTGCCCCCCAAATGCAAGTTCTCTTTTTATATATAACACTGCCTATAATATCAACCGATGCTGCGGAACCTGTGTTGCTGATTTGTCACAGTCTTATTCAGGCTCATTGCTGGCCGCAAGATAGCCGAACCTGAAGTGGTGAGGCTTTTCTTGGAGTCTACATCTCTAGGGCCCAATAGTTGAGGAGTAAGGACTATCATGTGATCTTATCAGAGCCTTGGTCTGCTTAGGTAAAAGCACTTTCCAGAAGCAGAAACAAACTTCATTGATATTGATCTCTTCAGAGAAAAGGTGCTATAGAAATCTCATCTAATAAATAAAGGATTCAGGCTCCAGTGTTGGGCTGTCAGTCCAGCAAGGAAAAGAAGCTATCAGGCTCAAGGAGTCAAAAGTATTTATTGGTCATCTGTGCAATGTTTACAGAGCACTATTCTAGGGGCTGGGTGGAGGAAAAGGAAAAGAAAAAAGTCACTAGTTTTCCTGCCTTTCAAGACAGCTGGAGATGTGCAGAGAGGAAAACAGCTGAAGGACACAAGAAGCAAAGCAAGAAATCAACTGCAAATAAAATCAATACAACCCAGCTATATGCAATAAATCGGGGGCACTGAGGAGAGGTCAACTGCATAAGGTATCCTGGAGTGGGTAAGTTTTCAAGGACAATGAGGACATGAATTAGCACTCAGGAGAAAATGGAACGTTCACATCAATAAGAATTAAGTGCCACTGTGTCTCACATTACCCAGGCGCAGTGGGAAACAAAAAGGTGGCAACACTATGGACCTTGTCCTCCAGAAGCATCTTATCTAGATGGAGTGACAAGTGGCACATGGAGCAAACTGGAAACAGTATACTGGGATGACTTATTACCACCGTCTCAAGTGGTTCTCACATAGTAGGCTGCATACATTTTTAACATTCATTGTTCAATAAAAAGCATCTCTGAATTGGGGCAGTGCTTAACAAATGGGCTAAGATCTATATGGCTGAAACTAAATGTAACTCACACTGCAGGTATCTCTCACTGTTTAGGACACCCATGGGCCAGTAGGGGGACATGAACACTGGTGGGATTCTGGGAGCTCAACAGATCTGGGCTCCAATACTCCCTTAGTATTTGAGTTACTCAACTTCAAAGCTTGAGTGTTCTCTTCTGTAAATACGTAGTACCATTTCACAGCAATGCTTTCATCAGGGTCAAGTGATGGAACATAGGAGTAGGCATCCACTGTATAGTAGGTATTCAATAAAGCTGTTACTTTCTCCTTTACCCAGAGGATCACAACTGCAATGGTAGAGTTCACTCATTCACTCGAATGTTCACTAGGTATCAGTGCACTTCTACTATAGTAGAAGCTGCCGAAGAACACCATATGGTCCCTGCCCTCCAGTGCTTATGGTCTAGGAGGAAGGAAAGCTAATGTATGTTCTGAGAAGTATAACAACAGAGGTCAGCCATGGACTCCATAAAAGAGAAGACTTTTTAGCAGTTTCAGAAGGAGATCAGCAGGTAAAGAAGGGTTTTTGTTTAAAAAGACATCCAGATTTTGTAAGGGCTTCTGATGAGGAATTCTGTGGAGACAAACACTGAGCCCACTCTATCATTCCTATATCCCATCCTAGGCCATAACATCCCCACACAAGTTCTTCAGTCCTTGTGAATGGACTTGCTACTGGAGGACTGGGGTGCCGGAAAGCCAAAGCCCCTGTGTTCCAGTATCTGAGGAACAGGCTTGCAGGGGAGGAAGATGATTTGTGACAGGTCACTCTGGAGGACAGAGTGAGGAGAAATAAGGGCACATTATAGAAAAAGGCTGTTTTTATTCAATGGAGGAAGCACCTAGGTGGTCTAAGCTGCCTGGCAATAAGACCTGCCACATTCCCTCCAGGCTGAAGATGTACACGGTGGCTGGATTACCTGCAAGGGCACTGCTGCTGCTGTGGTTTCAAGGTCAGTTTGAGGGGCTGGCCAGGCACCAGATGGGGGACTTCTAAGTCACTTAAGTACTTGAAATCTATGCCAGAATGTGACAGGTTAGGCAGGAATGAGAGACTGATGTGGTTGTATACAGCAGGTCTGTGACCTCCAAAGAGCTCATTTTATTCATGTGCAAGATGAATCACAGGTTTCACTAATGCAAACACACTCATTCCCAAAGTCGAATATTTAATTAAACCATAAGCTTATCAAATATTTTTAATTACACCAAGCAAGCAATTCTACCCTATCTGATGTATGTATGTCTTGGCTGATTTCTACCCCCTACCAATAAAAATTCAAGGCAGATAAAAGTATGTAACAACAAATAATGGTAAGGTTCCCTATCTACACCTTATTCCTCCAGCCAAATATTCCACCGGGAAACCCTCAGGTTGCACATGTACCCTGGCTTCCAGAATTAACATGGAGACCAGCCCAGACATCCTCCCATTCACTTGCTTGGGCATGTCTTCGACTACTACTACAAAAGGGCTTTCTCCTAAAGATAATCAGCAGGCTCACCAGAACGCCGCATTTCTGTGACCTCCGATTTGTCTCGCACATTATTAGTCAACACTGTCTGGGTACCACCATCGGCCACATACTCTAATAACGGCAGTGGGAAGCTATAGAATAATACAAGATCCTGACCCTTGAGGATTTCAGAATCTAGGAGGGAAGAGAAGATCAGTAGAGGAAGGCATGTGTTAAATACTCAGAAGATGTAAATTTCTAAGTAAAAGAGAATGGAGTTGACTAGATCTGATATAAAACCTCTATGATGTGGATCACCTTATTTGACACGTCCAGTAATTCTATTTGGTCTTAAATTACCTTTGCATTTCCCATGAAAACAATGAGGTATTAAGTGTGCAGATAGTTTATCAAACATTGGGGTATAAGAGAATTACCTGAGCAACTGCACTTTTACTTTCTAAAGAAGCATCCCCTTCTATCTGGGGATAGGCCCACATTTTTCAAGCAGCAGTGCTCATGAGGGAATCGCAGTAAGAATCTCTTTGAGAAGACTGGTAGTATCTAATAGCATATATTTGCTATTACAATGCATATAGTACTATATATGTATATAGTACATTATGTGTATAGTACTACAACGTACTATACAATGTATACAACGTATTCAACACAAATTAGTTTTAACTACATACATTAAAGGCTTTGGAAAGAACATTTAGCAAAACTCTGTGAACAAATTGTTGTTAATCTGCAAGAAAAAAAATTTAATAAAAAATCCTATTATTTTGTCTAAATACTAACTACTTTATTTATCTTTACTGCTAATGGTCTAATCTGGTGACATTTTGCTGCAAAGGGTTCATAGAAGAGTCCTGAGTTCTGAGCTAGGTTTTGGAGGCCAAACTAAGAGGAAGTGAAAATAGTCAGGTGTATTAACTTGAAAGAAAGACCAAGAAATCTTTTTGGGTACTTCAGAAGAGACCAGCGGGATTTGGTGGTAACAACAAGCCAACATCCAGGATGTGTGATGAAGAGTTATAGTTGGGCGGGGGGGGGGGGGGGGGGCGGCAAGACCTATGTGATGGGAGCAGGCACCGCTGTGAGCAGTCACCCTGGGCAGGAACTTTTTAGTCCCTGAGCTTTACAACAAAGGCTGCATGAAGTACCAATATTTAGCACACAGGTGTGATCTGAGGCTAGTGGAAACCTTTTTGATCTGTTTCCTCATTTATAGAAAAAAGTGGGGTTGGCATGGCTGCTAAGGCTCCTTTATTATCTATCTACCCACAAATTTTTGTGACTGTGTCTTGTGGTAAAAGCACTGAATTCAAGCAAAGCATTTCCAAGCTTCTCTCAGTGTGGTTTGCTTTTATTACCTCAAGTGAGAATAACCCAGACAGAATAGCATTTTGGTGTCTTGTTATGATATTGGTGTGAGGAAAAGAGGAATATTCTCAGGGCACAGGTTTTCCCCACTATAGATGGAGACACGTTACACAGAATTGTGAACAAAGGGAATATGCTTCAACTGTAAACAGAAATGAATTCATGGGATGGTAAACTCTTATTATTATTTTTTTAATGTTTATTTTGAGAGTGGTTATGAGCAGAGGAGGGGCAGAAAGAGAGGGAGAGAGAGAATTCCAAGCACTGAGAGCACAAAGCCCAATGCAGGGCTTGATGCCACGAACCTTGAGATCATGACCTGAGCTGAAATCAAGAGTTGGACACTTAACTGACTGAGCCACCCAGGTGCCTCTGGATGATAAAACTTTTAAAACACAGTTTTGCTTTTTTTTTTTTAATTTTTATTTATTTTTGAGACAGAGACAGAGCATGAACGGGGGGAGGGTCAGAGAGAGAGGGAGACACAGAATCCAAGCAGGCTCCAGGCTCCCAGCTGTCAGCACAGAGCCCGATGCGGGGGCTCGAACTCACAAACTGTGAGATCATGACCTGAGCCAAAGTCAGACACTTAACCGACTGAGCCACCCAGGCGCCACTTGCTCATCTTTTTTAGGCCACATGGTAGTTCACCATGGGCTATATCATCTGTTTGGGGGGATGTATTTGAATATTGCCTGTTTTCCTAGAATGTATTCAACAGCTACAAATATTACAAATGTCAGAGAAGGGCAGAGGTGGGGAACAGCTATAAAAAATCTACAGCAGATGGGGTGCCTGGCTGGCTCAGTTGGAAAAGCATGCACTGATCTCAGGGTTCTGAGTTTGAGCCCCACACTGGGTGCAGAGATTACTAAAAAAAATTAAACTTAAAAAATCTACAGCTAAATCATACTTAGTTGTAAAACACAGAATTTTACCTAAGATCAGGGAAAAAGGCAAAGAGATCCAGTCTCAACACTTCCATTCAACATTATGGTAGAGGTCATGGCCAGTGCAACAATGCAAGAAAAAAACTGGCATAAAGTTTGAAAAGGAGTAAAACTGCCTTTATACACAATGACATGATCATGGATGTAGAAAATCCTAAGAAATCTAGAACTAATAAGTGAATTAGAGCTGCAGAATAAAAAATCATATGCAAAAATTGTGTTCTGAAGTGACAGCAAAGAACAATCTGAAAATACATTTTAAGAATTCTGCTCACAACAGCATCAAAAAATTAAAATGGGAATAAGTTCTTTAAAAGGTACTGAAAAATACAAAATATTGCTGAGAAACTTGAGAAGACTTATATACCATATTCGTGGGTTGGGATATTGTTAAGATGGCAATGCTGTACATCTTTTTTAAATGGTAAAGATACTTGAGGTATGGACTCTTCACAAAAGAACTGATAAATAAGTAACCAAAAAGCTTATGAAAAAGATGCTTAATATCACTAGTTATCAGGGAAATGTGTGATGGGAAATTAATATACCACACCAAGATGGCACCACATACCCACTAGAATAGCTAAAGTTAAATCAAAGACAATATTAAATGTTGACAAATTATGGGTAAATTGGAACCATAATGCACTACTAATAGAATTTTCTTAAAGTGCTAAACGTCAGAGTCATTCAACCTGGCAATTCCACCCCTGTATCTACCTAAGAAGAATTAAACATATATCCACATAAAAACTTACACATGAATATTTATAGCAGCTTCATTCAAAACATCCTCAAACTGGTAACAACCGAAATGTATGTCAACCGGTAAATGTGTTAAGATCCATATACAACGAAATACTACCCAACATTATAGAGGAATGAACTACCAATACATGACAATATGGATCAATCTCATAAACACCAAGCCATGTAGAAATACAAGACTATATACATACTGTATGAATCCACTGATATTAAAATTATCGAAAAGGCAAAATTACAACAACAGAAAAGCAGATCAATCAGTGGCTGCCTGGGGCTGGAGTAGGGGAGAGTAGGGATTGACTGAAAAGGGGCGCAAGGGAAATTTTACAGGTGACTAAAAACATTTTAAAACTTGAATTTGGTGAAGGCTGTACCACTTAAATTTACCAAAACTCACTGACCTGTAAAATAGGTGAATATTATGGTATATAAATTCCATCTAAAAAAATCTGTTAAAAAAAAAAAACAAACCCATGCACACTCTGCTGGACAAAGAATTAACTGAAACTATTTACTCTTGGAACCAAAACAAAAGACATCAATAATTCATTTTCTTTTGCAACGATCCATTTTTTTCCCCTCCCATAAGGAAGTATTTCTAAGCAGGGTAACCTAGCCAAATAGCTTTGATAAAATTATTGATAAAATTACTGTGCTGTTATTGCTGCTCAGATTGGACTACAGAAGTAGTTGCAAATTTGCTGTCCAGACAGAAAATATTTCACTTCATGGGACAAGGGTCTCCTGGTTCACCTCTCAGTAGGGTGGGAATGTGACAAAGGCTTCAGCAGATGTGTTCTGTACATTTTGTCTTTTGAAAGCTCAGTCTTTGATGCTCCTTTGCTGGGGAGGGGAGCTCTTCACGTTTCTGATTTCTTTCTACACCCTTGTCAAAGGGCATATGGTAGGTTGGATCTCTGAGACAGTGCTGAACTAATGGGCTAAATACAGAGTTAGTATTCAGTGAAAGGTTTGATTTGTTTTGCTCTAACATCTCAATGTGCAATTTACAGAGGAGCAGCAGAGGGACTAATCTGTTTGGTTTTAGACTAGAATTCTTATACATTAAAGATTAAATGGGGAACACAGACAGCATACTCTTGTTCAGGTAAAAGTACAGTGAGAGCGAAAGAGAGTAGCAAAGGGAGAACATTTTCTCAGAATCTGCCTCAAGATATCCAATTACTCTTAGTTCTCACATTTACAGTAACTCCCATCAAAGGGTGTTTTTGCTTTTGGGAGGATGGACAGGACACCTATGTTACCATAGGTAACATATACCCAGCTGCTGTCTTATAAGTAATGGAGAAACTTTAGCCTTTCATTGCCAGACTCAGCATGAAAACATGAAAAGGGCTGAGGTCTTGGTAACCACACACTCTCTCCTGTAATACATGGCAGAGCATAAACTCACCACTCAATAGCAGTAATGATAACACTAAACCAACCAAATCAATTTGGTCAAGATAAAAGATCTCTGGTGTTTCCCTGGATAGCAGAGTTTTCTAACGGATCCAGGCTAGAACTCTGTAAGGGAATAAAGCCTTTATAAAAACATGCATTGCCTTGCTTTCTTTTAGAGACAAAGGACAGAATGCCACGTGTTCCTGACAGGTTCAAATCACATGTGGATGAGAGTTAAATAAAGGCGCAGATACACGGACTTATTTGTGATGATTTCTGATCCTGGTGAAATGGACCAGCCTAGTCATTTCATGTCACCAACACACCTCATTATCACCACAGCTCCTTGCCCAACTCTGGACCATAAGATATCACCATTCATTCACTCTGTAGTCCCCTGTAGTGCAGGGATGGCTGTGACAGAGGCACATTCCTTTTCACTTAGTGAATTAGTTCACATTCTTCCCAGATCATTCCACTTAAAAAGATTCAACAATCTCCCGGGCCTTCTTGTGTGCTTAACTGGAGCGGGGGAGGGAGTCAAGGGGCACCTGGGTGGCTCAGTCGGTTAAGCGTCCAACTTTAGCTCAGATCATGATCTCCCAGTTCACGAGCTCGAGCCCTGCGTCGGGCTCTGTGCTGACAGCTCAGAGCCTGGAGACTGCTTTGGATTCTGTGTCTCCCTCTCTTGGTGCCCCTCTCTCGCTTATGCTCTCTCTCGCTCTTAAACATAAAAATAAAAAAATAAACACACACAAAAAAGCGTGTTGACTATATTCAAAACCATGGGCAGCTTCTCACTGCAAACCAACATCCAAACCCTACAGCCTGGAGCCTGGAATCCTTACCCTCCCTTTCTAGTAGTCTCTCCTCACTCAACCCCAAGGCTCCATCCAGCTGTATAGAGGTCACCATCTTTGACCAGGTAGTCCCTCTTTCTCCACATCTAAATCCCACTCTGCCTTTGAAGCCCCAATTGTCACAACCTATACAAGTACTGTAGTTGGAATTAATCTCTCTCTCCCCATGTTCCTACATATATGGCTTATGCCTCAGTTAAAACTCTTATGGTAGGCTGCCCTGGATGTCAGCTATTTCATGCCTTCCTCTTAGGCCCAGCAAATCCCTATTTTGAATGCATATTAAAACCACCTTGGGGATACCTAGAAAAATGGCTGATTCCAGGAGCTGGCAAAGGTCAAGTACAAGACACATCCAGAACACATCTTATAACTGCCAGAAAGTAAGGAAACGTTTTTGGCACAGTTTGAGCACCAAAATAATTAAGTATAGTAATGAATTATGAACCACTGATAAAATAGAAGAGCTCATGAGCCTGTAATAACAACAGATAAATAAATGGGGAAGAAGGGTTTTCACTTACATAAGAATGCTGAGTGTCAAAGGAGAAATGAAGAAGGAGGGTTAGAGTTAGAAAATCATCATTTTGCAACGATCATAGTAAAGACTGGTTCAGGGGCACTTGGGTGGCTCAGTTAGTGAAGCATCCGACTTTGGCTCAGGTCATGATCTCACGGCTTGTGAATTTGAGCCCCATGTCAGGCTCTATGCAGACAGCTCAGAGCCTGGAGCCTAGTTCAGATTCTGTGTCTCCCTTCCCCTCTGTCCTCCTCCGCTCACGTGCTCGCTCTCTCTCTCTCAAAAATAAACAGACATTAAAAAATTAAAAAGACCAGGGGCGCCTGGGTGGCGCAGTCGGTTAAGCGTCCGACTTCAGCCAGGTCACGATCTCGCGGTCTGTGAGTTCGAGCCCCGCGTCAGGCTCTGGGCTGATGGCTCGGAGCCTGGAGCCTGTTTCCGATTCTGTGTCTCCCTCTCTCTCTGCCCCTCCCCCGTTCATGCTCTGTCTCTCTCTGTCCCAAAAATAAATAAAAAACGTTGAAAAAAAAATTAAAAAAAAAAAAATTAAAAAGACCAGTTCAGGCAAGAATCATCAATGGATGCTAAATCTAGGAGACACTTTTGATGATGAGCAGGATACTGACATGGTCACAAAGTGTTTTCCCACAGACTGCTTACTACTTGCGTGGTCAAAGATAGTAACTATAGAGTGGAGAAACTGGGCAACACTTTGAGTGAATTAAAATTAATATCTACAGTGAGGGGGATGATGGACATCTGTGTCTAATATAATATCCTGAGAAAGACACATCACTTAATAGTAGTCTGAGACTAGGCCGGGAATAAGTAATCTGAATCTAATCATGAAGAAACACCAAACACCAAATAGAAACAAAGAGAGTTCTATTTAAAGGGGGGAGAGGGCTATAGTCTTCAAAAATATCAATATCATTAAAAACAAAGAAAGGCCATAAAAATGTTTCAAGTTAAAAGGGTCTAAAGAGACATGACAACTAAATGCAATACTTGATCCTGGACTGGAGGGGGAAAAAGTGCTTTTACAGGAGACATTTTTGGACCAACTGAGAAAACCAGAATATGGGTGGCAGATTTAATAAAAGCACTGAATCAGTATCAATTTACTAAAATTGATAACTGCTATGGATATAAAATAATATCCCTATTCTTGGAAAACATTCATTGACGTTTATAAAGACAAAAGGCCATGTTTGCAGCTTACTCTCTCAAATGGCCCAGAAAAACACTTTAAATTTCCAAATAAAAAGCTAAAACAATAGCTGGTGTCCTTTTCCGATTTAATTATTTAGAGTGAGGCCCAGACATTCTATTTTTAAAAGCTTCCCAGGACTGAGAACTGCCTAGAGCAGTGGTTCCTCAGACCAGCAGCAACATGACCCAGGACCTCGTTACACATGCACAGGCCACTGAGTCAGACCTCTGGGAGGTGGGGGGTGGTCAGCAATGTGTGTTTGTCACACCTTCCATGCGAGTCTGATGTCCACTCAAGTTTGGAACCATGGACCTAGACTAAGAGCTCCTACATTCTATATTTCTATATCCTACATTCCCCACAAAAGCTAGCAAAATACTTTGTGCATTGTCGTATCTTGATAAATGCTTGAAGAATTTAGTTTTACAGTGAATGATAATGCAGAAAATGACCACTGAGGCACTTGAGAGATGATAAACTAAAGGGCTAAAGCATTACTATGGAGTTTCTAAAGTGAATATAAAATTTATTTTGAAAGCAATAATGGAAGTCAGATTATTCAGGTTGTTAGTAAAAGCACTGTTATCCCAAAAGGGAGCATATCAGCTTACAGTTTAAGTCACTGTCAACTGAAAACAGGTGACAACTTATGCAAGCTCTTAGACTGGTATTTAAAAATTAATTCTGTGGTTCTGGGAAGCAAGGCACAACAATTACTAAGCCACGCTGTGTGCATCATGCAAGATCTGCTTAGAGAACACAGCATTCACGTGGCTGTGATGTGGCCCAGATCTGATGAGGATGGTCAAATTTCAGAACATCTTCTAGTTGGCCTTTGGAGAGACAAGACTCCTGTAATGAGAATGAGCTCATCAATTTGCCTACTGAGTAGAAAATGAAACAAATAAATCCATTTTTATGCAAGTGTTTTCTATCTTGAGAAGCTAAACTGTTGAAGATGCTCTAGGATGCAGGACATCATCCCAGCCTCACCACATGCCTTTTCTAATTGGCATCCTGAGAGATTTCACAGGAAAAGGGTGTTACTTTGGTATTGTTGATTTAAAGGTTATCTAGTCACAGCAAGGCAGAGAAGAATTCATCTTCAAAATTCACCTCCTTATTGAAAGCCCATGGAGTATCTTGGCAATTAACAATTCCTATCACCTCTAGCTGTTCCCTATGTGAGAAGGCTCAGAACTCGCCTTACAAATTGCTCTTTTGAAGATCAAAGGGAAGCTGAATGTGTCTGTGTGTGCTCTCGATGAGACTGTAATTTAATGGAATTTTTAGAGAAGCCTTGCTGGCAGTGTTTGGATGACAGCCCCGGGGCGGAGGATTCAGGGGAGCTTGGCCACTCTTCCCTTTGGAGCGTCTTCTCTGTCTTTAATTGGCACCTCATTAGAAATTAATGAAAATGACATCCTCTGTTCTTCCTGCTCTAGGCATCGAATGCTACAAAAAGGCCCATCACAATTCATAACACATTCAATTTATATAGCAATGGCTCTTAAGCATTATTTATGAGATATGAATTTCTTGTCAGCAGTTAATAACCTGTACAGAGTGGAAGGGGAATGGAAAAAAAGATTGTGAATATATATATTAAGAAAAAGATTTTCTGCAGCGGAGAAGTGTTCTGTTTGAGTTCAAACTACCTTCCTGAGTCTTCACTTCTAGCAGGAAATTACCATGCCCCCCCCCACCCCCAACCTTTCAGGGCAGTTCAATGTCTCTTCAACACCCCATGCATCCTCAAGGAAATAACTACACAACTCACCCTTTCCTAGAGAGATCCGAGCAGACAGGCAGGAAGAACACAAGAGCTATTTGTCAAAGACAATCCCAGAGGTGTATGTTCCCACTGCTCTATTGCTGTCCTTTATCTTTTAAAATGTGGCAGTAGACTCAGTCATTTTTCTGGGCACGTAAGTGTAACACTCTCAGTGGGCCAAACTGAACTCCCCACTCTCTCTAGGAAGGCTACAACTGGAGGGAGTGCACAAAGCTCAGGGCTTTCTTTCCCAGCATTAAGATCAAATCTCTCTGTAAGTAGACCCTCAGAATTGGGCGTAAGCCAAGGGACTATGTGTTAGATCATTTAAAAAGAATGCATACCTGTGGTAAACCCAGCAGGCACTCAGAATTTACCAAGACAGTCACGTTGGCTTCACTCAGGAGCATGTAAAATCATCTAACATGTATTTCTAGATTTTTTTCAGCTGAGTGCTTAAGACCTTAGGAAATCTGGGAGAACTGGTTACAATACTTCTGGATCTCTCAGTGCTAAACTGTGAATTCTCACTGCTTGCCTGACAAGGACAGGAGGTATCAGCCATTGCCAGAGGCAAGACAGCATACTTTATGGATCAATTGCTTGATCCACTAGGGCAAATCCTGTGTAATACCCAGGATTCAGTTGCTTTCAAGAAAGAAACAAGAACATAAGGTACAGGAAAATCTCATGATTCTAATTTAGGAATAACCAAGAGCATGTGTTATAAAAGTAATAGGCAAAACGGTCAGGTGGGCTTCACAACACTGATAACAGACTGAAGTACTGAACCCCTGCCCCCCCAAAAGTTCATGTGAAGACCAAAGCTAAGAATCTGCAGACCACCAAAGACTAGACAAACCCTTCAATACAGGCGAAGGTGGTTAGCCACCATGCACCAGAGTCCGCTCTGGCTAACCACAGTATTCCTTCCCTGTTTCACTATGGATTTAAAATCACGTGGCAGGGTTGCTGAAGATGCAGTCTAAGAATAAGGTTCTGGGCTCTTCTGGAGTTCTACATGAACACAACTGAAGTCTGAAAACTCTGCTGACAGCCTCTCCTCCCACCTTTTCTCCTATCTCTCTTCTTTACACTTTCACACAAGTGTTTAATAGGGTAAGTAAATGCCAAGCTAAAAAAATAAAAACTCATCCAGTGACACCTGGACTCCCCATGTTTCTGCAGTTGAGCATACACTTCCAATCTCATTGAGTACCACACACCAGAGCATGCAACAAACAGATTCCTGGTCTTGATAACAACAGGAGTTCTGACTTTGTGTCCATGAGAAGCTGGTACCCCTCCTTTCCTTTTGACTTCCAACAGGGTAAATAACTGAGGCACAGGGAAGCAACGGCTGCCTCTTCAGAAGATGAAGGACTATGAGTAACTGTAATTTTCTAACTGCTGAGAGAACCATCCAGTCCTGCCTGCCAGCATCAGTACTTGTAGGGTATCTATGGCTATCGCAGAGGAGAAGGGAGGCTTCTAAAGCTCACTCCTTAGGGCAAAGAATACAAGACACTCAGAGGCAAGAGCCAGGTCTCTAAGTCTGCCTGATGACAGCTCTTGTCCCATAGAACAATTTTATAAAACAAAGCTTTAAATCAGGAAATAAAAACAGGAACAGGAAATCTGTAGGTCAGCCTAAATAATGCAGCTGCACAATTCTGCTTCTCTGTGACATCACGTACATGGTCAAAGGGAGAGAAAGAATTGGTCTAAGTTGTGTTCCGTTGTGGGTAGTCATGAAGGTTTTAAAAATACATCCCTGTACAGCAATTCTAAGAGCTAGTATAACACTGGATAATACAGAAGGAAATGTTACTTTAAAGCTACTTCAAGGAGTTAACTGACAATGAATTATGATTCAAAGAAAATGTTCCAACCAAACTTTAATTTAAAAGGGGTATGGGGGGAAAGAGTTTCCATTTATTATACATAGTAAGATGTTCATTCAAAATGAATAACTGAATTTTATGGTACATATCTCAGAATGTCACTGGTTTGGTTAATTTCTAAGTAAGTCATCAATGAATAGGAACTAGAGTAATATGTAGTGGGGAGAAGTTGGAATCAGTAAGCAGTGACAATGCAACTCTTACGAAATAAATTTAAGAGTGGGAATGTTTGTGCCTTGTTTTTACGTGTGGGAGGAAATAAAGGGCATTTAGAAGTAAGACTTCTCTGCTCCTGCTTTATGAATCTCCAAAGCAGTAGCTTGCAGGGAAGTACTCAGGAGAAGAACGAAGGGCTTCAGCCTCTTAGGAATAATTTCCAAAGCTATGCCAGGGTGTCAAGGACCAGTCTCCATCATGCCACTGGGGGAGATGCTTACCACAGCGGCATGATCCCAATTCCTGCTGCACCAGCTCCAGTTTGGTCTGACACTGGAAGCACCGACGTCGACTCTTCTGTTTAGACCGGCTGGTTTCCTCAGGTCGTTCGGTGTTCTCCAGTAGTCGTGCCCGTTTCACTGGCGAAGCCTCATTCTCAGACTGTGAATCTGACCAAAACAACACATTTAGGGGTCAGGGTTAGTGCCTGGCCTGGCAAGCACAGCTAATTAATGTACTGCCAGGCCTTCTGCTGCCCTTTTCCAGGAACTGGACCTGTGTGAGCAAGAGCCAGTTCTGCCTGGCCTGGTTTATACTGCACAGATTGTGACAAGAATGTACCTTCGGGGCAGACTTCTAATAAGCGAGGCCTGAGCTAGGAGAGGAGAGCAGGGTTACTTAACAAAAATCAGTCTGATGCTGTTGTTTTTAAAAACAGCTGTTTCTCTGAGGAGACCATCCAAACTGGGATCCTCTCTTTCTCTGTACCCCATCTCTGGGCCTTACTGCTTGTACTGGTTATTTACTGCTTCTTAGATATTTGGCCTCAAGTAGATTGTAATTCACTAGAGAAGAGACTATATCTAATATTTCTTTATATCACCATGTATAGCACAATTCTATACCCAATGCCAGTGTTTGATGGGTGATCCATAATCTTTTCTAGTAAAAACACTCCTGTTTCTAGTCCTAAATGTAACAAAACACACAAGAATCAGGTTCTGATGCTGCAAATTACTTCAACTTTATTCAGAGTGAAGGAGTATCCTCGTTTATTCACAAGCAGGCTATCCCACGGCCTCCACTGTGGAGGCTACCGAAGCAGCACTCTGCACCACAACCTTCAACGTTGGTGCCAAATTGGCAGGTGGAGGGAGGTATGCTGTATGACAACTTGTGTTTTGTGGAACCTTAATAAAGTAACTAAAATGAAATAAAGTTCTTGTCATAGGCAGGCTGCGAATAACTCTTGCCTTCAAAAGAAAGGGGAGCACTTGGGAACTCTGTATTCTTGGACTTGCTCCACTGCAAACTGAAGATGCACCTCTTGCCAAGGTTCTAAAGGGGTTTGTGCTAAACCATCTCTGGAACACAGTCTCCTAAACGATTTTCTTCAAAACACATCCAGATCCCACCACTTCTCACCCCTCCACCAACACCACAATTACCATCTCACATCCAGCTTAGTATAATAGCTTTTTAACTGGCCTCCTGCCCACCCCTAAGCTCCTACAGTCTGTTCTCCACAGCCAAGTGATCCTTTTAAAAATCAAGTTAGAATCATGTCGCTTCCTTGTTCAAAATCTTTCTAAAGCTCCCCTTCCCAGAGTAAAAGTTCAAACACTTACGACCGCCCCATAAGCACCTGCATGATTTGCCCTCCTCTCTGCTCTATCACCTCATCTGCTGCTCTCTCCCTTTACTCCATCCACAGTAGCCTCCTTATTGTCTCCTACTTCAGGGCCTTTACACCTTCTCCTAAAACACTCTTCTCCCAGATCTACATGGGATCTCACCTCTTTTAAGTCTTTTAAGTCACATTTTCAATGATGTCTTCTTCCCTGTTCACCCTATCTAAACCACTCTTATCCCCCTTCCCAAGCACTTCCTCTCCTCCCAACTCCTGCCTTTTACTCCTCCATAGCACTATGCCTTTTAGTATAATCCTCTAGGAGGATGTAAATTCCTGGAAGGCAGGAGGTTTCACCTGCATTGTTCATAATCTGCCTTCCATGCCTACAACTCAATAAATATTTCTTAAATGAATGAATCTTGTCCTAGGCAGTTGGATTTTCTATTTAAAGTGGCCCTAGTGAGAAGCAGCAGACTGCTGGATGTATTTCAGTGGAGGCTGTCTGTACCTTTTTCCCCAGCCTCCCTCTGTGTGAAGACGCTGCACTTCACGGGAGAGCGCGCACTGCCCCACCCTCCTCAGCCCACCACACTGTGCACTGACGTATGGAAGGCACGCACCATTCTTAGCAATTGTAAACTTCATTTTTCATCTCATTTAGTTCTTCCAGCCCTACATGACATTTTCCCCCAATACAAACCAACTAAACAAGGTCTTTGATGAAAACAATTGAAAGCAAGTTCAGCCTATTTCCCAGCTCTGCTGAGCGAAGCTGTCCAAACCCAATTGGTGTGATGACTGAGACAGCCACAGACAGAGCCCCTTCCCCTACAACAGCAACAAGCAACAATCTAAATGTAAATCATTACAAAGCAGCCAGCCAAAAGAATTCACCTCCTATGAGCCGCAGCGCTCTACTGGGGGTCCTTTTTCACAAACCAGCAATGGCACAATTTGTATTAATAACCCTATTTAGAGATACTTTTTTTTTGTAACAAGAAGAGAAAATTCTAGAGTAAGAGTCATAACAAAAAAAATGGTGCTTGTTCTGAGACAAGGTCCTAAATATGAAGCATCCTTATGAGAACTTATCTCCCAACGCTGGGGCATGAGGTGGGGAAAGAGAGAGAAAGGAGCCCATACAAGAAATGGAGGCTATTGATGTCTTTGCATTATTAATATTGTTAAAATCCAGAGGGCTCTGACATGATGCCAGCACATCTCTAATGTAAAAGAGGACTGCTTAGACCCGAACCCTCTTTCATTCACACTATCTGACAGAACCAAGCCTGTGTCTAGAAATGCAGAGTTCACATTCAAAAGTGTTTTCCACATGACACTGTCCCAAACTGTCAAACATGCTATCTACATACGTCTCCATTTCTAAAGCAAACCTTTGCTACAAGAAGACATTTTTTCTTTTAGCATGGCAATGCTGTCCACAGCTAAGTATGCGCAGATAAGCAAGGGAGTGATAGGTAATACTTTTTAACGTATGATTCTCAAGAATGGGAAATGGAATTCACATTTATATAATCATCAGTTGGCCATTACCAAACAACCCACCTGATGGGACTCTCAAAAGTTGGAGGCCTGTCTTTTCCTCTGATTCCCTATCTTGTCTGACCAGCAAGCATTCAAAAGCAAAACTAAGGAGTAAGTTTGCATGATCTCATGCTGAAACTTTCCTTTCCCCATTCCACATTTTATATAAAGACTACTTGGTTATTTGTTCAGGTAAGCAGGAGGCATGGGATGTTGCAGAAATTATAGGTCCCAACCGGCTTTTCTGATGCTGCCGACCACTTCTGGCTGCACTGCCTTGGCCATCCTAAAAGAGCACCACTCAGCCCTAGTCAGTCCTCTAAGAGTCAATGTCTGGGCATCTGTGCAAGTCTAAGACAAAAGGCATCCATGTATATAAAGTCTGAACCACGAGAAGCAGTCCTCAATGATTCTAAGCCAACACAGATGAAAAGTTTACCAGAATATATATGTGTGTGTGTGTGTGTGTGTGTGTGTGTGTGTGTGTGTGTGTGTGT